>NC_057809.1:460860760-460868845 GCF_018294505.1 Triticum aestivum
GCAAGCCCGCTGGCCCGCCGCCCGAGCCCCGCCTCGCTGGAGAGGTAACGCGCCGTTCGCCGCCACCCAATTCTTTTAAGAAAACTGATTCGGTTTTTTTAAAAAAAACCCTAGTTCGTTTTTTTAGATCGGTTCGACAGTTTTTCCCGGTTCTTCTATTTAGCGGACATTCATCCGTACGTTCGTTTTAACGAACGGTTTTCGCTCTTTAGTTACAGCTAACAAACGCTCGTTCGTTAGTCTATTTGTCAGTTTTCTTTTCTCGGATTTTTTTCCGTGATTATTCTCGATCGCGATTTCTGATCCGATTTTTGTTTCAGTTTATCTTTTCACTCGTTAGTCGGAATCAGGCGATTCAAACGCCTAGATCTTCGTCTCGAGACTCTCTTTCCGCTTAACCAACTTGAAGAAGATTTTGGTACTGTATAATTTGACCTTAGTTCAGATTAGTAAACGGATCTTGTTTCTTTCGCCGTTTGAGTTTCGTTGCTCCATTTGGTTTGATTCTTTTTGCAAACGGGAGTTCTTAAGTTGAACTTTCCGGTTAGATCTTCTTATTTGAGTTTTACCTGTGCTTTTTTGTTAGTTGCTTATGTATGCTATTCTTTGTTTGCGATAGAATTCCCGGAGTGCGAAGCGTGTTATTTGGAGTCTCTAGGTTACGCGGATCGTCAGCAAGGCAAGTAACACTTTGATCATATCCCTTTATCACCCAGTTTTTACGCATTAGTTTCAATCCTCAAACATTGCATGGTTAGGATGACATTAACTTGTGGGTTGGGAAGTAGTTGACGAGGTAGAACCTATTTCCCTGTTACATTCAAACCCTTGGGAGTTACTTCTACGTGTTGCTTATATTGCTATGCTATGCTCGTAGACGTGGTTTGGGTGAGTGAAATCCATGACAGATGTGAGATTGTTAATTAATGGTTCAACTTAAGGTGGCAACTTAAATTTACATCTGGGTGGATTGAGGCACCTGGAGTACCCAGTGTTGCCTGTATTTTTTGGAAATCCCGGAGTACCCGTGTGATCTTCCTATGGACCGCCACCTGGGCTCAAAGGGAACTGAGATTATTCATGTTAGAAACTTCCGTGTGCAGCAACAAGCTATTATGGGCTCTAGCATAGTTGAGTAAGTTATGTGAAGCTCTTGAAGAGGTAGATCGGCAGGTAGTGGGTTTGTAGGTTTGGTATGGTCTACCCGGAGTAGAGAGTTAATGTTTCTGAAAGACTGTGTCTCGGTCATCCGTTTCTCAAACATCATGTGGTGCGAGAAATACAACGGAGGCGATCGAGTCTTGTGGGGAAAACTGCGCAAACCTCTGGAGAGTGTATAAACTAATCATGGTTAGTCGTGTCCCCGGTTATGGACAATCTTGAGTATCTAGTACTTGGAGTATCTTAAGTATCTCACCACTCTTAATTAATATTGTTGGGTTGTTAATCACTTTAATTGGGATTGAGTGGGAGGAACCTTCGCAATGATGTTTCAACTACTATGATAGTTAAATTAAAATATATTCCTTTGTTGTAGGGAAAAATTGGCTTTTCGCAAAAACTGTAACCATAGAGCTTTCCACCAGCCATATATGCATGTAGTGATAGCATTATTCTGTTCTTGCTCTACTGTGTTACTTTACCAGCATATTCCATGTGCTGCCCGTTTTCGGGCTGCAACGTATTATGTTCCAGACTTTTCAGACGAGGAGTGAGGTTCGTTAGGTCGTTGCCGTGCAGCTCAGCTATGCCGTTGGAGTTGATGGACTCACTTTATCTTCCAGGCCTTCCGCTGTTATCGTGTTAGATGGCCTTAAGCCATATTTATTGTAATTAGATCTCTTTTGAGACATCCGATGTATTAAGTGTGTGATTGCTGCTCTGTTATAAATCCTTCGAGTACTGTGTGTGTCAGCATTACCGATCCAGGGATGACACTGAAGCACAGAGACTTGACTGTTTGAGGTCGGGTCGCTACAAAGATGGTATCAGAGCACACGCTGAGTGTAGGACACGACCACTAAGCTAAAACCCTAGATCATTATTCTCTTCTCATTTCTGAATCCTCTCCATTTTCTACTCTTTAGGATGGCGGAGAAGAATAACAAGCTTGCACAACCGGATGAAGACGCACCTTTTGGACGACACTTGAAGGAAGTCACTAGGTACTTGAATATAGGAATACCAAGCTTCACCGGGACATACAACGCCACTTTACCAGAAGAGGAGGGATGGATGATTCAAGTTCAATTTCCAGGAAGGACATTCACGCCAGTCACTAAGCCCATAGAATTTTCCTTCGACGCACCAACCTGGACTATAGGAAAGAGTATGGCAGCTCACATCACCATGGGACGCATTGGAGAAGTATATCACAAGGATCTGAAGGACACTATCTACCAGATATGTGGGCGCCGAGACAAGCAATGGGAAATGATCAGCACCAGGAAGGATAGATCAATTGCAGCTTTCATCCAGGAACTAAACCAACACATTCGACACTAGGAGAATCAGATGTGCGCAGACATGATAGATTTGAAGAAGGAGAAGACAAGGATCATCGAGCTGGAAGAAGAACTTAAGTCTACACGCGATGGATATGAGGAGGAAATTGCAACAATATTGGAGAAGAATGACGACCTGATTAAGAAGATCGGAATATTCATGGGAGACCCCACTCCAGTAGAAGAAGATGAAGAACCCAAGGAGATTCGACCAGAGGACTACATCCTCATCGACGACACTGACTCCAACCTTAGCGATGATGACTTTAAAGACGAAGCTGGAGCAGATATCATGGAGTTTGCAACAAAGGAATATTTTTAGTAGACCACCATATCAGTAGTAGTGTTCCACCATGTAAATAAAGTAGTTCGAGCACTTTTGCAATAGTTAGATCGATTGTATGCCTTGCTTGATTGATTGAGTGAAATGATTGTGTTTGTCTCATGTGCATATGGGTAGTGCCTTCTCATTAGACCTCATTCTATTCTAATCTCTTCCATCTAAACCCATCAGATGCCTCCGAGATGTGACCCCGGATTTGCCTTCCCGCCCGAGCTCACTCAGTTGATCCAGCAGTAGAATACCCTGATGCAATTGTTAGTTCAGAATCAGGGCAACAACAACAACAATCCACCACCACCACCAGTTGACAACTTAGCCCGTTTTTTGAGGTTGCAGCCGTCGGTGTTTTCCAGTAGCACCGAGCCTATAGTAGCAGATGATTGGCTCTACAAGATTGGAAGGGAGTTGACCACTGCAGGATGTACTGATGCTGAGAAGGTGCATTTTGCCGCACATCAGTTGGATGGACCAGCAGCATCATGGTGGGAGAATTACACTGTCACCTACCCTATAGCCACAGTGACTTGGGACCAGTTTCAGCAAGCTTTCCGCACAGCCCATGTCTCAACTGGAGCTATGAGTATGAAGAAGCGTGAGTTTCGCAACTTACGCCAGGGGAACCGTACTGTGGCTCAGTATGTGGATGAGTTTAGCAAGCTATCGCGCTATGCCCCTGACGATGTGGCCATAGATGCCGCGAAGCAGGAGAAGTTTATGGAAGGGCTGAATGATGAGATGAGTATGCAGTTGATGGTAGCCACCTTCAACAACTACCAGGAGTTGGTAGATAAGGCTCTTATGATTGAAGGGAAGCAACAGCAGATTGAGAGTCGTAAGAGGAAGTATGGACAAGGGAGGTATAACTCAGGATCTCAGCAGAACCCTCGCCTAACCCCGAACTCGGGAGGACTTGTTCATAACCATGGAGGTCATAACCACACCGGAGGAGGATCGCATAATCACAATGGTACTAATAATGGGAATGGGAACGGAGCCAATAACAATTAGAACCGCCCCAATCCAGCCACACCCGCCAAAAGAGATCTAAGTCACGTTACTTGTTTCAAGTGCGGGAAGACTGGACACTATGCCACGGAGTGCCCTGAAGGAAATAATGGAAATGGAAATGGGAGCGCTGGGAAGAATCCCAATCCATTCAACAAAGGACAAGTGAACCACGTCAACGTGGAGGAGGTTGAAGAGCAGCCGGACGCGGTAATAGGTAAGTTTTTGGTTAAGTCATTTATCACTCTTGTTCTATTTGATACTGGTGCATCGCATTCATACATATCAAGGGGATTTGTGGATAAGTTTAAACTACCAACCCAAACCCTTAGGACCCCTCTGTTAGTGAGTTCACCTGGAGCAGAGTATATGGCTAGTCGATGGTGCGACCAGATACCCCTGACCATTGGCACCCATGTTTTTCCGTCCGACCTAATTATCTTGGAGTCACAAGGATTGGATGTGATATTAGGCATGGACTGGATGTCAAAGTATGGAGGAAGAATTGACTGTGCTAGTAAGTCGATTTATCTCACCACCCCGGAGGGAAAAAGGATTAAGTATGTATCTAGGCATGTGCCTAGGAGGAGTCAAGTGAATACTCTCACGGGAGTTGTTCAGGAGGAAGTGCCTGTAGTGAAGGATTATCCGGATGTTTTTCCAGAGGAGTTACCAGGCATGCCACCGGATCGAGATATCGAGTTTTTGATAGAGCTACTGCCAGGTACCGGGCCAATATCCAAGAGACCCTATCGGATGCCCGCGAATGATCTGGAGGAAATTAATAAACAGATCAAGGAGTTGTTGGAGAAAGGATACATTCAAAGGAGTTCATCACCTTGGGGAGCCCTAGTGCTTTTGGTTGAGAAGAAGGATAAATCCCTAAGAATGGTTGTTGATTATCGGGCCTTGAATGAAGTGACGATCAAGAACAAGTACCCACTGCCGATGATCAATGATCTGTTTGATCAGCTGCAAGGAGCTAAGGTTTTTTCGAAGATCGATTTGCCATCGGGATACCATCAGTTGAAGATTCGAGAGAAAGATATACCCAAGACAGCATTCACCACGTGTTACAGATTATACGAATATACGGTCATGTCGTTTGGACTGACTAACGCCCCTGCCTATTTCATGAGCATGATGAACTAGTTGTTCATGGAGTATTTGGACAAGTTTGTTGTGGTGTTCATTGATGACATTATGGTATACTCGAAGAATGAAGAGGAGCACAAGGAGCATTTGCGACTAGTTCTCGAGAAACTCAGGGAACACAAGTTGTATGCCAAGTTCAGCAAATGCGAGTTTTGGTTGAAGGAAGTCAGATTACTTGGACATGTTATATCAGGAAAAGGTATAGCAGTAGACCCCAGCAAGGTTCAGTCAGTCACTGAATGGATAGCACCCACTTCAGTTAGCGAGATCCGTAGTTTTCTTGGACTCGCCGGATACTATCGGAGATTCATTGAGAATTTTTCCAAGAATGCGAAGCCAATGACGGAGTTATTGAAGAAGGATACCAAGTTTAAATGGACAGAAGACTGCGAGGCAAGTTTTCAGGAGTTGAAGAAACGTTTGACTACAGCCCCAGTGCTGACGCTGCCAGATATACATAAGAATTTCCAAGTGTATTGCGACGCCTCTCGCTTAGGACTTGGATGTGTGCTTATGTAGGACGGAAGAGTTGTTTCGTATGCCTCGCGACAGCTAAAACCTCACGAGTTGAATTATGCCACACATTGAAGACTTGGAGACATTACCTTATTGGAAACCGTTGTGATGTGTAGACGGATCATACGAGTTTGAAGTACATCTTCACACAGAAGGAACTGAACCTTAGGCAAAGGAGATGGTTGGGGCTTATAAAGGATTATGACATGAAGCTGCACTATCATCCAGGAAAGGCCAATGTTGTAGCAGACGCTTTAAGCCGGAAGAGTTATGCTAATATCCTTGTGAGTAAGGGAGTGCCAAAGGAGTTAGCATAGGATATCATGGAACTTCGATTAGAAATTGTTCCTAGAGGTTTTGTTACAACAATGGAGGTTCAGTCTACATTGTTGGGAAAGATTCGAGAAGCTCAGAAGGATGACAAAGAGATTGCCGAGATAAAGGAGAAGATGAGCAAAGGAAAGGCCAAAGGTTTTCGTGAGGATGAGCACGATACCTTATGGTTTGAGGACTGGATATACGTGCCCAATAACACAGAGATCAGAAAGTTAATACTACATGAGGCTCATGACTCACCATACTCGATACACCCCAGAAACACCAAAATGTATTTGGATTTGAAGGAACATTTCTAGTGGACAGGTATGAAGAAGGATATTGCCGAGTATGTAGCCATATGTGATGTATGTCAGAGAGTGAAGGTAGAGCATCAAAAGCCGACAGGATTGTTACAGCCTATGCCGATACCCGAATGGAAGTGGGATAAACTTGGCATGGACTTTATCACCAGATTGCCCAGGACCAAATCAGGATATGATTCCATATGGGTAGTAGTTGATCGCTTGACCAAAGTGGCTCATTTTATCCTAGTGAAAACCACTTATACAAGTGCGAAGTTGGCCAAGATATATATGTCGAGGATCGTATGTCTGCATGGAGTTCCAAGGACCATCGTATCAGATAGAGGAACACAGTTTACCTCAAAGTTTTGGCATCAGCTACACAAGACCTTGGGAACAAGACTGGAGTTCAGTACAGCATTTCACCCGCAGACGGATGGATAGACCGAGAGAGTCAATCAGATTCTGGAGGACATGTTGAGAGCCTGTGCGCTAGATTATGGATCTAGTTGGGATGACAATTTGCCTTACGCAGAGTTCTCATACAACAATAGATACCAAGCCAGTTTGAAGATGGCACCGTTCGAAGCCCTGTACGGACGAAGGTGCAGAACACCGTTAATGTGGGATGAAGTAGGAGACCGACAGTTGTTTGGACCAGACTTGATCAAGGAGTCTGAAGAGAAGGTTAAGCTAATTCGTGATAGACTGAAGATTGCTCAGTCCAGGCAGAAGAGTTATGCAGACTCGGAACGCAAGGAGGTAACCTATGAAATTGGAGACAGAGAATATCTGCGAGTATCGCCCTTGCGAGGAGTAAAACATTTTGGAGTTAAAGGAAAGTTAGCCCCGAGATTTGTAGGACCGTATCTTGTTTTGGAACGGAAGGGAGAAGTTTCCTACAAATTGGAATTACCCGAGGCACTGTCAAGAGTTCATGATGTGGTCCACGTTTCACAGTTGAAGAAGTGTCAAGCTGAGATGGCCGATATACCGTTAAGAGATACAGTACCCTTGGAGGCGATTCAGTTGGACAGTGATTTGACTTATGAGGAGAAGCCAGTCAAGATTTTGGAGTTTGCCAGTCGAGTCACCCGCAGCAAGGTCATCAAGTTTTGCAAAGTTCAGTGGAGCCACCATACCGAGGAAGAAGCCTCCTGGGAATGAGAGGATGATCTATGCAAAGACCACCCACACCTATTTTTCTAGCCAACCCGAATCTCAAGGGCGAGATTCATCTTAAGGGGGGTAGGTTTGTAACATCCCAAATTTTCAATTTGGAATGTTATACATAGGTCATTCTTGCATATCATATTTTATTGCATTTTCGTCCAGCAATCCTCGAAATCCTAAGCAACTCAAGGACCCACGGAGAGAGTTGGGGATTTCCCGGTTTCCTTATTTGATTTTTATCAAATAGTGAAACGAGGATTTTGGTTTTAATTATTTTTTCCTCTGAAAATATTTCATAATTAAAAATATATGAGAAGAGATAATATGACTTCTCCAAAATAAGTGAAATATTGGAGGAAAAATATTAAAAACATTTATTCGATTTTATTTCGATTTTATTGCAATTTGGTTTGCATTAGAAAAATTGCACGTTTTCAAAACTGCATTTAGGGCCAAGAAAATGTTCATCTTGTTCTAAATATTTTATTTAGACGGTGAAAATTTATTTTGGCATATTTAGATTTTTATTATATTTTTCTAGGATTTATTTTTCTGTTCGGCAGAATTATTTAAAAAAACACCCAAGCGTCGACCGGGCCAAACCGAGCCGGGCCGGCCCAACCGCCGCGGCCGCCCCGACTTGGACCGGAGTCCGAGCCGGACTCCTCCACCGCTGCCGCCTTGCCCCCTCCTCCAAGCCACCTCTCTCCCCCCCTTATATACCGCGCCACCCCGCCGCCACCACCACCAAACCCCGCCGCCCCGCAAC
>NC_057809.1:460869315-460884041 GCF_018294505.1 Triticum aestivum
CCCCGCAAGCCCGCTGGCCCGCTGCCCGAGCCCCGCCTCGCCGGAGAGGTAACGCGCCGTTCGCCGCCACCTGATTTTTTTAAGAAAACCGATTCGGTGTTTTTTTGAAAAACCCCTAGTTCGTTTTTTTAGATCGGTTCGACAGTTTTTCCCGGTTCTTCTATTTAGCGGACGTTCGTCCGTACGTTCGTTTTAACGAACAGTTTTCGCCCGTTAGTTACAGCTAAAGAACACTCGTTCGTTAGTCTGTTTGTCAGTTTTCTTTTCTGGGATTTTTTTTCCGTGATTATTCTCGATCGCGATTTCTGATCCGATTTTTGTTTCAGTTTATCTTTTCGCTCGTTAGTCGGAATCAGGCGATTCAAACGCCTAGATCTTCGTCTCGAGACTCTCTTTTCGCTTAACCAACTTGAACAAGATTTTGGTACTGTAAAATTTGACCTTAGTTCAGATTAGTAAATGGATCTTATTTCTTTCGCCGTTTGAGTTTCGTTGCTCCGTTTGGTTTGATTCTTTTTGCAATCCGGAGTTCTTAAGTTGAACTTTCCGGTTAGATCTTCTTATTTGAGTTTTACCCGTGCTTTTTTGTTAGTTTCTTATGTATGCTATTCTTTGTTTGCGATAGATTTCCCAGAGTGTGAAGCGTGTTATTTGGAGTCTCTAGGTTACGCGGATCATCAACAAGGAAAGTAACACTTTGATCATATCCCTTTATCAGCCAGTTTTTATGCATTAGTTTCAATCCTCAAACATTGCATGGTTAGGATGACATTAACTTGTGGGTTGGGAAGTAGTTGACGAGGTAGAACCTATTTCCCTGTTACATTCAAACCCTTGGGAGTTACTTCTACGCGTTGCTTATATTGCTATGCTATGCTCGTAGACGTGGTTTGGGTGAGTGAAATCCATGACAGATGTGAGATTGTTAATTAATGGTTCAACTTAAGGTGGCAACTTAGATTTACATCTAGGTGGATTGAGGCACCTGGAGTACCCAGTGTTGCCTGTATTTTTTGGAAATCCCGGAGTACCCGTGTAATCTTCCTATGGACCGCCACCTAGGCTCAAAGGGAACTGAGATTATTCATGCTAGAAACTTCCGTGTGCAGCAACAAGCTATTATGGGCTCTAGCATAGTTGAGTAAGTTACTTGAAGCTCTTGAAGAGGTAGATCAGCAGGTAGTGGGTTTGTAGGTTTGGTATGGTCTACCCGGAGTAGAGAGTTAATGTTTCTGAAAGACTGTGTCTCGGTCATCCATTTCTCAAACATCATGTAGTGCGAGAAATACAACGGAGGCGATCGAGTCTTGTGGGGAAAAGTGCGCAAACCTCTGGAGAGTGTATAAACTAATCATGGTTAGTCGTGTCCCCGGTTATGGACAATCTTGAGTATCTAGTACTTGGAGTATCTTAAGTATCTCACCACTCTTAATTAATATTGTTGGGTTGTTAATCACTTTAATTGGGATTGAGTGGGAGGAACCTTCGCAATGATGTTTCAAATACTATGATAGTTAAATTAAAATCTATTCCTTTGTTGTAGGGAAAAATTGGCTTTTCGCAAAAACTGTAACCATAGAGCTTTCCACCTGCCATATATGCATGTAGTGATAGCATTATTCTGTTCTTGCTCTACTGTGTTACTTTACCAGCATATTCCATGTGCTGACCCGTTTTCGGGCTGCAACGTATTATGTTGCAGACTTTTCAGACGAGGAGTAAGTTTCGTTAGGTCGTTGCCGTGCAGCTCAGCTATGCCGTTGGAGTTGATGGACTCACTTTATCTTCCAGGCCTTCTGCTGTTATCGTGTTAGATGGCCTTAAGCCATATTTATTGTAATCAGATCTCTTTTGAGACATCCGATGTATTAAGTGTGTGATTGCTGCTCTGTTATAAATCCTTCGAGTACTGTGTGTGTCAGCATTACCGATCCAGGGATGACACTGAAGCACAGAGACTTGACCGTTTGAGGTTGGGTCGCTACAACCGTTATGTCGGATTTTGGGTTCCGCCAGACCCTTGAGGTTCGAACACTGGGGTGTGCGCGGAGATTTCGCCTCCTACCTACCTGCACCCCTCCGCCACGCTAGGATCAAAGCTATGAGAAGAAAAACACAAGGGACACAAGGTTTATACTGGTTCGGGCCACCGTTGTGGTGTAATACCCTACTCCAGTGTGTGGTGTGTGGATTGCCTCTTGGGCTGATGATGATGAACAATACAAGGAAGAACAGCCTCGCGAGGGTCTGCTCTTGGCTGGGGCGATGAACTGCTGGGAGGAGTTCAGCCGCCTTTCTTTCTCTCTCTCCTTCCAACCGGTCGACCCTTTGCCATGTGGGTGGCTGGTCCTATTTATAGAGGCCCTGGTCCTCTTCCCAAATATCGAGCGGGAAGGGAGCCAACAATGGCGGGCTAATTTGAAAGGGGACAGTAAGTATCAGCTATCCTGACAAAAGCAGTCTTCGCCTGCGCAAAGCTCTGGTGATGACACCGTCTTGGGCTCCACGGTGACCTCCGTCTCGTAGTCCTCCTGGTCTTGGTCTCGTTGCACCGAAATGGCAACCTTTGCCTGACGCCTCGGTACTCCGCGGCCGCGCTTGCCCCCTTTGCACCAAAGAGGAAAGGAGGACGCCGCGCGGGCGGGCACCCGCCTGGCGCCCTGAGTCGTCATGGGTTGCATCACGGGCACCTCGCGAGGTACCCCGCCTAGATCTCTCCGCCTCCTCGTGAGCCAGCCTGACGAGGCCGTGCTTGAGGAAGCTCTGTGTCGTCCGCCCCGCGAGGCTTGGCCCCTCGCGAGGGTCTTGAGTTTGTGTTGGTGAAGATAGGCCATGCTGGGCCCCCCTTTGAGCCACGCCGCAGGCCGCAGGCAGGCAAGTCTAGGGACCCTCATTCCCAGAACGCCGACAGTAGCCCCCGGGCCCAAGGCGCGCCCGGACTTGGCCGTGCAGGGAGGCGGAAGGGCAAGAGCGAAGCGCCGCGGGCCCTAACAGCCTGCGGCCTTGGGCGCCGCGTGGCGGTTGATTGGACGTGGGCGTCTCCACTTCCCCATGGCGCCTCGGCAACTGCACGGATTGGACAAGTCCCTGCATGCAAAGCGGGTCATAATTACCTGCGATTGTGGGGGCCGTTGGTTGGCCATCGCCAGCCATAAGTATGGACCGGCGCGCTCCCTTCCAGTTCATCCCCCCTTGCTTCTCCTTTTTCTTCATGGCCCCGTCGAGGAGGTTCTCAGCCGCCGAGAAGGGGAAGGCTTGCCGGGTTGAGCCCGCCTCTCCCCCACCCAAGCGCGGCCGAGGGCGCCCTCGCAAGCATCATGTGGCCACCATGGTGGCTCCCCGCGGCCGTGGAGGCGACCTTCAGCACGGCGACGGGCGGATTGCTGCAGCCGGGGGCGCGCTCCGGCTGCGCGTCCCCCCATGCCGCGCGTTCGTGCTGCTGAAGTGCTGCCGGAGTTCATCGTGTGGTCGGCGAAGCCGGCTAGCACCCGGCTTCCGCTTCCTCGCTTCCTCCTCGGCGAGCTCCCGGCCGGCGCCCCGGGCGGCCTCTGGCTCCAGGCCGACGCCTGCTGCAGCCAGGCCTCATGGGTCTCTCTGGAGGTCTCCGCGGCCGGGAGCCCGTCCCTGGCCCGCGGTTGGCAGACGTTTGCCCGCGCGTGTGGCCTGAGCCGTCGGTGCACCCTACACTTCAAGTTCGACGGCGACGCCACCCACTACGTGAGGGTGTTTGGGGAAGATGGTCGCCGCGCAGGGTGTTTCCCCGAGGGTGACGACCGCGGCTGGGAACCCAGCTCCGGTGATGACGGGGAGAGCAGCGCTCGCACGGCTGGCGGCGTTCGGGGTTCCCCAAGCTACTCCGGTTCTTCTTCAGGCGGCGACTCCTCTAGCGGTGGCCGCGATCAGCCTCCACGTTGTCGTATCTGCTTGGAGGTGGAAACGTGTCCGCCCGCCGTCGCGCCCTGGTGAAGTGCGAGAGGGAGTCCGCCTGAGCTCCGGAGGTAGCTCGGGCCTTCCCTGCGGGCCAGTGTGAGGCGAGCCGCGCCGGATTTGTTCTTCCTTTTCCCTTTTTCCTGCGTAACAAAGACAATAGTGCGGAGCCTCGGGGGGGCGTGTTTGGGTTATTGCTTGTTAATCATCATTTTGCTTTCGTTACCGTACCTTCCGGCTATGTGCCCGAGCGTGGATAGTTCCCGGCCCCGGCCGTGGGGGGCGACCGACCCAGGCCCTTTGTTTGTGTCGCGGTGCCCGTGGGGCACGGACTGGAGGGGTGCTCCTGTAAGGGGCCCAGGTCGCGAACTCTTTGAGTGACTAGGATAGGAACACTCGCGAGGGTGCTCGGCTCTCCCCCTCGTGAGGCCTTGCACAAGAGAAATCAATGCAGGAGAGTGAAAATCCAAAGAACCACAGGCCAAAGACGGTAACAACTTCAATAAAACTCCAAACAAATAGGAACAAGCCAACTGCGGAAAGCAAATGAAAAGCCGCGTCCGGCACCTAGTCTAGTCTTCGATGTCTTCTCACTAGCGCGGAGCTAAGTGCTGCCACTGGGCGTGGGAGGGAGCCCCAGGGCCTGAGGCCGGCGCTCCTGAGACTCCGGGGCGTGTACAGCCCCAACTCATTATTACGTGAGAGTGTCACGGGCGGCGAGCTTCACAGGCGTTGGCCTTCTTCACAGGCTCCGGGCCTTTTCCAAAACACGATAGCTTCACAGGCACTCGCCTTGCTTCAAAGGCTCTGGGCCTTTTCCAAAACATGATAGCTTCACAGGCACTCGCCTTGCTTCACAGGCTCCGGGCCTTTTCCAAAACACGATAGCTTCACAGGCACTCGCCTTGCTTCACAGGCTCCGGGCCTTTTCCAAAATGGGATAGCTTCACAGGCACTCGCCTTGCTTCACAGGCTCCGGGCCTTTTCCAAAACGCGATAGCTTCACAGGCACTCGCCTTGCTTCACAGGCTCCGGGCCTTTTCCAAAACACGATAGCTTCACAGGCACTCGCCTTGCTTCACAGGCTCTGGGCCTTTTCAGGGGTAGAACCTCCGGAGGTGCTGGATGTTCCATGCATTCTGGACCGGCGCTCCCTCCTGAGTCTCCAAGCGCGCGGAGCCGGGCCTGGAAACATGAACAACCTTGAACGGGCCCTCCCACATGGGAGAGAGCTTGTGCAATCCCTCCCTGGAGAGAACCCACCTGAGCACAAGGTCTCCTACCTCAAGAGTCCTGGGGCGGATGTTGCGGCAGTGATATCTCCGCAGTGCTTGTTGGTACCTCGCCGCTCGCAGCGCGGCTTCCCGGCGACACTCCTCCCCCAGCACGAGGTCCGTCCCCCGCATGGCGTCCTGCTGTGCCTCGTCGAACGCCAGGACCCGCGCGGAGCAATGTCTGACCTCGTGAGGGAGGACTGCTTCTGCTATGTAGACCAGGAAGAACGGGGTCTCTCCAGTCGGCTTGGTCGCGGTGGTGCGGATGGACCACAGCACGGACTGCAGTTTGTCGTACCATCCTCTGCCGCAAGCCTCCAGCTTCTTCTTGAACGTCCTGGTCTTGAGGCCCCTTAGGACCTCCGCGTTGGCTCGCTCGACCTGGCCATTGCTTCGGGGGTGCACCACTGAAGCGTAGCATATCTGCGTTCCAAGGTTAGCACAGTATGTTTTGAAGAGGTTACTGGTGAACTGCGAACCGCTGTCCGTGATGATGCGATTCGGCACCCCGAACCGGCTCACGATGCCCTTGATGAACTTGACTGCGGAACCCGCAGGAATGGTGCGGACAGCCTCCACTTCAGCCCACTTGGTGAACTTGTCCACGGAAACGTAAAGGTAGCGGTAGCCCCCTGGCGCCCGAGGAAACGGACCCAAGATGTCGAGCCCCCAGACTGCGAATGGCCACGAAAGGGGGATAGTCTGCAAGCCCCCTGCCGGCTGATGGATCTGCTTGGCATGGAACTGGCAGGCCTCACAAGCTTTCACTAGTTCAACGGCATCATTGAGCGCGGTGGGCCAGTAAAACCCACTGCGGAACGCCTTGGCAACGAGGGTCTGTGATGACGAATGATGTCCACAGTCTCCGCCATGTATATCTTCCAGTAGTTCCTTCCCTTGCTCCCAGGAGATGCAGCGCAGGGATACATCGTTTGGTCGCTTCCGGTAGAGCTCTCCATCTTTGATGCAGTATGCCATGGCCTGGCGCGCCACTCGCTCTGCTTCCTCCTCCTTCTCCGGCAGGGTCCCTTGCGTTAGGTAGCTCCGGAGCTCCGTGATACAACATCCCTCCTGAGGTTCCATCGTCAGGATCAGGCGTGCTCCCAAGGCCGGGCCACAAGCCGGAGCTCCTGAGGCAGGTGGCTGAGGGAGCTCCTCCCTGGGCTGAGCCGTGTTTGATAATGACGGTAAGGCTGAAGGCTTGAAGAGCCGCTCCTCGAAAATGCCAGGCTCCTGAGGTAACCGCCTGGACGCGTGTTTGGCGATGTCATCGGCTTCCTGATTGGTGCCACGGGGCACATGCTGCAACTCCAACCCCCAGAACTGCTTCTCCATCCTGCGGACCTCTGCAAGGTAGGCCTCCATGTGCTCATCCTTCGGCTCGTACACCTTGTTGGAGAAATTGACAAGGAGCTGCGAATCGCCCTTGATGGTGAGGCGTTTCACCCCCAGGGCAGCTGCGGCCTTCATGCCTGCTATTAAACCTTCATACTCCGCTATGTTGTTGGAGACCTTTTCTCCTTGCTAGAAACAAAGCTGCACGGCGTAATAGAGCTTGTCCTGGGTGGGCGATATAAGCACCGCCCCAGCCCCTGCGCCGTGTCTGGAGAACGCCCCATCGAAGTACATGACCTAGCCTTCTGGCGTCTCGCTTCCCAAGGACAGGGACCGATCCTCGTCGACCTTGAGGCCTGGCGCCTCCATCCATTCTGCCACAAAATCTGCCAACGCTGCTCCCTTGATGACTCTGGTCGTGCTGAATTCGAGATGGCTCTATGTTCCACTCAGCGACCCTCCCAGCTGAATTGGGGCTCCTGAGCACCCTCTCCAGGGGGTATGACGAGACGACCTTGATGGGGTGACCCTGAAAATAGTGCCGCAGTTTGCGCGAAGCCACCAGTAGCGCGAGGAGGAGTTTTTGAGGCATGGGGTACCGTGCTCTTGCATCCCGTAGCACTGTGCTGACGAAGTACACTAGGTGCTCAATGAGGTGGAGTGCGTTAGTGCTGGTGGCTCCCTTCGGAGACCGTGGCGCCTCTTGAGGCAATGAGGCCTCTTGAGACTGGCCATCTGGAAGAGGGGTCTCTTTCGCCTCTAGTGCACCCCTCTGCGGCGGCTGATCCTCCTCAGCCGTGATGGCGGTTTCTGTGGGCCTTCCTTGTCCCTGTTCTGCCTTATCCTGGGCTGCTGCCGTGGTTCTGATCCGGCGCTCCTCTCTGACTGCTACCAAGGCTGCGCTAGCGGAGTAGGGAGTGGCGGCGAGGTAGAGCACCAGGGGCTCCTGAGGGCGCGGGGCCACCATGACCGGTGGGCTGGTCAGGTATCTCTTGAGATCCTAGAACGCCTTGTTGGCCTCTTCAGTCCACTCGAAGGGCCCCTTTTTCTTCATTAGCTGGAAGAAGGGCAGGGCTCGTTCCCCCAACTTGGAGATGAAGCGCCCTAGCGCGGTCACGCGCCCCGTGAGCTTCTGCATTTCTCTGAGGGTCTTTGGCGGGCTCATGTCTTCCACCGCCTTGACCTTCTCCAGGTTAGCCTCGATGCCTCGGTGGGACACGAGGAAACCCAAGAGCTTGCCCGAGGGGACTCCGAAAACACACTTCTCTGGGTTGAGCCGTAGGTTCACTGTGTCAAGGCTCGCGAAGGTTTCCTCCAGGTCTTGTATCAAGGTCCTGGCCTCCCGAGATTTTACCACGATGTCATCGATGTAAGCTTCAACATTCTTCCCGAGCTGCGGGCCCAAGGTGATATGCATTAGCCGCTGAAAGGTCGCCCCTGCGTTACGCAGCCCGAATGGCATGCAGGTGTAGCAGTACACCCCGCACGGGGTTAGGAAGGCCGTCTTCTCGACGTCTTCCACCGCCATCTTGATCTGGTGATACCCAGAGAAGGCATCCAGGAAGCACAATAGGTCGCATTCCGCAGTGGAATCAATGATCCGGTCAATGCGGGGGAGCGGGAACGGATCTTGCAGGCACGCTTTGTAGAGGTTGGTGAAGTCGACACACATGCGTTCCTTCCCTCCCTTCTTCGGCACAACGACAGGGTTGGCCAACCAATCTGGGTATCGGACCTCGCGAATGACCCCAGTGGCCTCTAATTTGCGGGTCTCTTGGACGATGAAGGCCTGCTTTTCTGTGGACTGCCGCCTGGCCTTCTGCTTCACAGGGCGCGCGTTGGGGCACACATTGAGGTGATGCTCGATTACACTCCTGGGGATCCCTGCCAACTGGTCCGGCTCCCAAGCGAATACCTTCTTGTTTGCACGCAGGAACACGACCAGGGCCTCCTCTTGCTCTGGTTTGAGGTGGGCGCCTATGGTGAAAGTGGCGTTGGTGGACCCGTCCTCGTCGACGGGTACCTGCTTGGTTTCTGCCTTGTCTTGGGTGAACAACTGCTTCTTCTTGGCGGGCGCAGCCCCCTTGGGCTCGGGGGCCCCCAAGTCGGCAGGCTGTGCCGATGCTGCTGTCCTGAAGACGAGCTTGAGCACCCGTAGAGCGTCACCGATATCCCTGTGCACGGTGAGGACACCGCTGCTCCTGGGCATCTTCATGAGGTTGTACGTCGGGTGCGTTGCGGCCATGAACTGGGCCAGCGCTGGGTAGCCGAGGATGGCGTTGTAGGGGAGGCCGATGGGGGCAATGTCAAAGTCGACCAGCTCCGTGTGGAAGTTGTCGTAGGTGCCGAAGGTCACTGGGAGCCGGATCTTCCCCAAGGAGCTGGACGACCTGCCCCCAACGCCTGAGAAGGGCCGGCTGGGCTGCAACCATTCCAGGGGTATGCAGAGGAGGTTGAAGGCCTCGACTGAGAGCACGCTGAGGCCCGCCCCGCCATCAATGAGAGTTCTGGTGACGGCCACCTGGCAGATGGTGGGGGTGCATAGCATGGGGAGCGCGCCCGAGCAGGCCGAGTTGGAGGGGTGGTCCTCCGGACTGAAGCTCAAGCCGGTCTCGGGCGCCGCCCGATCCAGGGGAGCCCCCTGCCGC
Source organism: Triticum aestivum (assembly GCF_018294505.1). NCBI lineage: Eukaryota > Viridiplantae > Streptophyta > Magnoliopsida > Poales > Poaceae > Triticum > Triticum aestivum. The sequence goes on from NC_057809.1 coordinate 460,878,500, forward strand.
GTGGAAGCGGTGCTGACCCGGCGGATGAACGGCTTGACGTGGTAACTTGTAGGCGGCGCCTGCGAGCCGCCCAAGAGGGCCGCGACGACTGGGGTGTTGGTGCAGCACGATAGGCGGGGAAGAGGTTGCGGGGCTCCATGGGCGCGCGGAGCACGCGGGACGAAGAACCAGCTGGGGTGAGCGAGTGAGTTGCGGTGCGGCCGTCTTGCCGCACGGACATATGCCGGGACGATGCTTGCCGCACGTCCCCCGCCGGGCCAGTGGCGGCGTTGACGGCAGGTGACGGGGAACAGAGGGGACGCCCGCCGACAGGGGCCGTCTGGGCCACGCGGGAAGCAAAGGCGGCCCGGCCTTCTGCGCGGGCCCGACGAGCGTCAGACATGGGCGCGATGGTCGGAGGAGAACGGAGCGGTGGAAGACGAATTCCGGCGCACCCCTACCTGGCGCGCCAAATGTCGGATTTCGGGTTCCGGCAGACCCTTGAGGTTCGAACACTGGGGTGCGCGCGGAGATTTCGCCTCCTACCTACCTGCACCCCTCCGCCACGCTAGGATCAAAGCTATGAGAAGAACAACACAAGGGACACAAGGTTTATACTGGTTCGGGCCACCATTGTGGTGTAATACCCTACTCCAGTGTGTGGTGTGTGGATTGCCTCTTGGGCTGATGATGATGAACAATACAAGGAAGAACAGCCTCGCGAGGGTCTGCTCTTGGCTGGGGCGATGAACTGCTGGGAGGAGTTCAGCCGCCTTTCTCTCTCTCTCTCTCCTTCCAACCGGTCGACCCTTTGCCATGTGGGTGGCTGGTCCTATTTATAGAGGCCCTGGTCCTCTTCCCAAATATCGAGCGGGAAGGGAGCCAACAATGGCGGGCTAATTTGAAAGGGGACAGCAAGTATCAGCTATCCTGACAAAAGCAGTCTTCGCCTGCGCAAAGCTCTGGTGATGACGCCGTCTTGGGCTCCACGGTGACCTCCTTATCATAGTCCTCCTGGTCTTGGTCTCGTTGCACCGAAATGGCAACCTTTTCCTGACGCCTCGGTACTTCGCGGCCGCGCTTGCCCCCTTTGCACCAAAGAGGAAAGGAGGACGCCACGCGGGCTAGCACCCGCATGGCACCCTGAGTCGTCATGGCTTGCGTCACGGGCACCTCGCGAGGTACCCCGCCTTGATCTCTCCGCCTCCTCATGAGCCAGCCTAACGAGGCCATGCCTGAGGAAGCTCCGTGTCATCCGCCCTGCGAGGCTTGGCCCCTCGCGAGGGTCTTGAGTTTGTGTTGGTGAAGATAGGCCATGCTGGGCCCCCCTTTGAGCCACGCCGCAGGCCACAGGCAGGCAAGTCTGGGACCCCTGTTCCCAGAACGCCGACACGTTATGTAACGAAGTTGGAGCATGAGGTGTTTATTGATTGTCTTCCTTATGAGTGGCGGTCGGGGACAAGTGATGGCCTTTTCCTACCAATCTATCCCCCTAGGAGCAGGCGCGTAGTACTTTGTTTCGATAGCTAATAGACTTTTGCAATAAGTATGTGAGTTCTTTATGACTAATGTTGAGTCCATGGATTATACACACTCTCACCCTTCCATCATTTCTAGCCTCTTCGGTACCGTGCATTGCCCTTTCTCACCTCGAGAGTTGGTGCAAACTTTGCCGGTGCATCCAAACCCCGTGATACGATACGCTCTATCACACATAAACTTCCTTATATCTTCCTCAAAACAGCCACCATACCTACCTATTATGGCATTTCCATAGCCATTCCGAGATATATTGCCATGCAACTTCCATCATCATCATATACATGACTTGAGCATTTATTGTCATATTGCTTTGCATGATCGTAAGATAGCTAGCATGATGTTTTCATGGCTTGTCCGTTTTTTGATGTCATTGTTACGCTAGATCATTGCACATCCCGGTACATCGCCGGAGGCATTCATATAGAGTCATATCTTTGTTCTAGATATCGAGTTGTAATATTGAGTTGTAAGTAAACAAAAGTGTGATGATCATCATTATTAGAGCATTGCCCCAGTGAGGAAAGGATGATGGAGACTATGATTCCCCCACAAGTCGGGATGAGACTCCGGATGAAAAAAAAAGAAAGGCCAAAAAAAGAGAAGGCCCAAAAAAGGAAAAAAGAAAACAAAAAATGAGAGAATAAGAGAGAAGGGGCAATGTTACTATCCTTTTACCACACTTGTGCTTCAAAGTAGCACCATGTTCTTCATATAGAGAGTCTCTTGAGTTATCACTTTCATATACTAGTGGGAATTTTCATTATAGAACTTGGCTTGTATATTCCGATGATGGGCTTCCTCGAACGCCCGAGGTCTTCATGAGCAAGCAAGTTGGATGCACACCCACTTAGTTTCAAGTTTGAGCTTTCATACACTTATAGCTCTTAGTGCATCTGTTGCATGGCAATCCCTACTCCTCACATTGACATCAATTGATGGGCATCTCCATAGCCCATTGATTAGCCGCGTCGATGTGAGACTTTCTCCTTTTTGTCTTCTCCATACAACCTCCACCATCATATTCTATATGTCCATGGCTCACGCTCATGTATTGCGTGAAAGTTGAAAAGGTTTGAGAAACATCAAAAGTATGAAACAATTGCTTGGCTAGTCATCGGGGTTGTGCATGATGTGAATATTTTGTGTGGTGAAGATGGAGCATAGCCAGACTATATGATTTTGTAGGGATGAGCTTTCTTTGGCTATGTTATTTCAATAAGAAATAATTGCATGGTTGGTATGCTTGAAGTATTATTGTTTTTATGCCAAAGGATAGACTATTGCTTTGAATCACTCGTGTCTTAATATTCATGCCATGATTAGACATATGATCAAGATTATGCTAGGTAGCATTCCACATCAAAAATTATCTTTTTTATCATTTACCTGCTCAAGGACGGGCGGGAATTAAGCTTGGGGATGCTGATACATCTCCGTCATATCTATAATTTTTTATTGTTCCATGCCAATATTATTCAACTTTCATATACTTTTTGGTAACTTTTTATATTATTTTTGGGACTAACATATTGATCAAGTGTCCAGTGCCAGTTCCTGTTTGTTGCATGTTTTATGTTTCGCGGAATATCCATATCAAACGGAATCCAAACAGGATAAAACGGAAGGAGCTTATTTTTGGAATATTTGGAAAATTCTGGAAGAAAAATCCACACCAGACAGTGCCCGAGGTGGCTACGAGGCAGGGGGGCCCCTGTCCCCTGGGCACGCCCCTGACCCTTGTGGGCCACCCGTAAGGCGGTTGATGCCCTTCTTCGGCCGCAAGAAAGCTATTTTTTGGTTTAAAAAATCACGGCGAAGGTTTCAGTCCAATCGGAGTTACGGATCTCCATATATATACGAAACGGTGAAAGGGCAGCAGAACAGAACGCATAAACAGAGAGAGACAGAGAGGCAGATCCAATCTCGGAGGGGCTCTTGCCCCTCCAACGCCATGGAGGCCATGGACCAGAGGGGAAACCATTCTCCCATCTAGGGAGGAGGTCAAGGAAGAAGAAGACGAAGGGTCCCCCTCTCCCCTTCTCATCCAGTGGTGTCAGAACGTCGTCGTGGTCATCATCATCACCGCAATCTTCACCAACAACTTCACCGCCATCGTCACCAACTCTTCCCCCCTCTATGCAGTGGTGTAACCTCTCTCTTATCCGCTATATCTCTACTTAAACATGGTGCTCAATGCTATATGTTATTTCCCAATGATGTATGGCTATCCTATGATGTTTGAGTAGATCTGTTTTGTCCTATGGGTTATTTGATGATCAAGATTGGTTTGAGTTGCATGTTTTATTATTGGTGTTGTCCTATGGTGCTCTCCTGTTGCGCAAGCGTGAGGAATTCCCACTGTAGGATTTGCAATATGTTCACGATTTGCTTATGGTGGGTGGCGTGAGTGACAGAAGCACAGGCCCGAGTAAGTAGGTTGTTTGCGTATGGGATAAAGGGGACTTGATGCTTTAATGCTATCGTTGGGTTTTACCTTAATGACCTTTAGTAGTTGCGGATGCTTGCTAGAGTTCCAATCATAAGTGCATATGATCCAAGTAGAGAAAGTATGTTAGCTTATGCCTCTCCCTCAAATAAAATTGCAATAATGATTACCAGTCTAGTTATCGATTGCCTAGGGACAAATAACTTTCTCGTGACAACAAGGTCTTTACTAAAACTAATTTAGTTGTGTCTTTATCTAAACAGCCCCTAGCTTTTATTTGCTCACTCTTTACTTTCTTGCAAACCTATCCAACAACACCTACAAAGTACTTCTAGTTTCCTACTTGTTTCCGGTAAAGCAAACGTCAAGTGTGCGTAGAGTTGTATCGGTGGTCGATAGAGCTTGAGGGAGTATTTGTTCTACCTTTAGCTCCTCGTTGGGTTCGACACTCTTACTTATCGCAAGAGGCTACAATTGATCCCCTATACCTGTGGTTTATCAGTACTCCGGGATATCCTAGGACAACACTGGATTCTCCGGGTGCCCGACAAGCAATCCACCCAGATGTGTATTAAAGTTGCCACCTTAAGTTGAACCATTAATTAAAAATCTCACATCTGTCATGGGTTCACTCACCCAAACCACGTCTACGAGCATAGCGTAGCAATATAAGCAATAGGTAGAAGTAACTCCCAAGGGTTTGATAATAACAGGGCAATAGGTTCTACCTCATCAACTACTTCCCGAACCCACATGTTATATCACAACCTAATCATGCAATGTTTGAGGATTGGAACTAATGCATAAAACTGGGAGATAAAGGGGTATGATCAAAGCGTTACTTGCCTTGCTGATGATCCGCAAAACCTAGAGACTCGTAGTAGCACGCTTCGCACTCTGGGTGTTCTATCACAAACAAACAATAGCATACATAAGCAATCAAGCAAAGATGCATGGGTAAAACACGAATAAGAAGATCTAACCAGAAAGTTCAACTTAAGAACTCCGGTTTGCAAAAAGAATCAAATCAAATGGAGCAACGAAACTCAAACTGCGAAAGAAACAAGATCTGATTACTAATCTGTACTACAGTCAAATTTTACAATACCAAAATCATGTCCAAGTTGGTTAAACGAAAAGAGGGCTTCGAGACGAAGATCTAGGCGCTTGAATCGCCTGATTCCGATAAACGAGCGAAAAGATAAACTAAAACAAAAATCGGATTAGAAATCGCGATCGAAAGTAATCGCGGAAAAACCCTGGAAAAAGAAAAAACTGACAAACAGGCTAACAAACGAATGTTCGTTGTCTGTGGCTAACGAGTGAACTCGTTTCGTTAAAACGAACATACGGACGAAACTCCGCTAAATAAATAAACCGAATAAAAAACTAAAACCGAAGTAATCTAAAAAAACTAGGGTTTAAATAAAAACCAATCGGTTTTTACCTAAACCGAAAAAAAACCGCCGGCGAAATGGATCAGATCGGAATGGCGGCTCCGGCAACGGGGTGGCGGCTCCGGCGGGGCGAGGTGGGGCTGCGGGGTGGCGGCGACGGCGGGGTGGTGCGGCGCGG
>NC_057809.1:460884487-461045955 GCF_018294505.1 Triticum aestivum
GGCGAGGCGCGACAGCACGGCAGCGGCGCAGGACAGGCGGCGGCGCAGCGGCGGCTGCGGGCGCTGCTGCTGCTGCGGCTTGGGTGGCGAGGTGGGGCGGCGGCGGCGGGTATTTAAGAGGGGGAGGGGTCGGCTTGGGGGAGGTGTTGGCGTTCTGGGGACGGGGGTCCCCAGACTTGCCTGCCTGTGGCCCGCTGCGTGGCTAAGCCATCAGGCCGTACGGCCCATCTTCATCAACAAGGCATCCAAGACCCTCACGAGGGGCCAAGCCTCGTGAGGCGGATGACACAAGGCCTCCTCTGGAGTGGCCTAGTCAGACAGGCTCACGAGGAGTGGAGATATCAAGGCGAGGCGAACCTCACGAGGCTCTCGTGACGTGAGCCATGACGATCGATGCCAGGCGGGCGCCAGCGCGCGCAGCGTCCTTATTTCCTCTTTGGTGCTAAGGAAACCAGGGCAGGCGAGGAGTACCGAGGCATCAGGCAAAGGTTGCCATTTTGGTGCAACCAGACCAAGACCAGAAGGACGGCAAGACGGAGGTCATTGTGGAGCCCAAGACGGCGTCACCACCGGAGCCTTTGGCAGGTGAAGACCACTTTTGTCAGGATAGCTTGTACTAGTTGTCCCCCTTTAAATTTGCCCGCCATTGTTGGCTCCCTTCCCGCTCAAGTTTTGGGAAGAGGACCAGGGCCTCTACAAGTAGGACTAGCCACCACCATAGGTAGGGGGACATCTTCGATCACTCTCACCCACACAAGTTAGCCAAGCAAAAGAACACCTCAACCTCAGGAGGCTGTTCTTCCCATTGTAATGTTCATCATCAGTCCGAGAGACAATCCACCACCACCACACTGGAGTAGGGAATTACACCACAACGGTGGCACGAACCAGTATAAATCTTGTGTCTTTCTATGTTGCGAGTTCGTCGAGTTCGTCCGCGAGATCGTAGCGAGTTAGGGCATAGATCGGTGGGAGGAAAACACTTCACGCGCACCCCAGTGTTTGAACCTTAAGGGTTTGCCGGAACCCCACATCCGACATTTGGCGCGCCAGGTAGGGGGCGCCATAGTTTCCCCTCCGTCGATCTGCGCTCCGTCGCCACTGCGCTTCGCCCACATGACAGGCGCCCTGCCACCGACTCCAACGGTCAGCGTTGACAACAAGGCCAGGGGGCTCCGATCCCTGGCCCCCGCCCTGCGGCGGGTGCAGTGGCCGCCCAAGTTCAGGTCGGGGATGCCGCCATGCTACGACGACCCGGCAGACCCGTTAGCTTTCCTGCTGGCATACGAGGAGGCCGTCCTCGAAGCCGGGGGTAATGATAAGGTCATGGCCAACTAGCTTCCCATGGCCCTCGCCGGCGAGCCACGCGCCTGGCTGCTCAACCTTCCCGGATCCACGGTGGCATCTTGGGAGGAGCTCCACGACCTCTTCACTACTCGCTACGCGGTGCTGGCGCACCACACAGTCGCGGCCCTGTTGGGCGGCTCTCAAGCACCGCCGTCAGAACGCCACGCCAAGCCGTTCCTCCGTCAGATCGGGGCCACCTCCAGGCGCTCAGGGGCTCCGCCGGGCTGGGCCATGCCAGAGGCCGACCTTACCATTGGCTCAGTAGACCGCCCCGACTCCATCGTCGGCTCTGGAATGCTCCCGATGCTCTACAAGCCCACCATCTGCAACGTGGCCGTCACCAAGACCCTCATCGACGGTGGTGCTGGCCTCAACTTGCTCTCTGTGGAAGCCTTCAGCCTTCTCCACGTGCCACTCGAGCGGCTCGGCCTCAGTAAGCCCGTCTCAGGAGAGGGTGGTGGAGCTGCCCACTCCCTGGGACAGATCCGCCTCCATGTCACCTTCGGCACACGCGACAACTACCGCACTGAGCTGGTGGACTTCGACATCGCTCGCATCGATCTCCCGTACAAGGCCATCCTCGGGTACCCGTCTCTCGCTCAATTCATGGCGGCGACTCACCCGGCTTACAACCTCATGAAGATGCAAGGGAGCAAGGGCGTCCTCACCATCAAGGGGGACACTAAGGAGGCTGGTGCTCAGGCTCGCCTTCAAGACCGCAGAAGCAGCAGCACAACCCACCGACGCTGGTGCCCCCACGACCAGGGAGGCCGCGCCCACCAAGAAGAAGCAGTTGTTCACCCAGGACAAGGCGGAAACCAAGCAGGTATCGGTTAGAGAGGATGGGTCTTCAGGAGCCACCTTTACCATAGGAGCCAGCTTTGACCCGGACAAGAAGAAGCCCTGGTGAGGTTCTTGCGCGCGAACAAGGAGATATTCGCGTGGGAGCCCAATCAGCTGGTAGGGGTCCCAAGGGAGGTGATCCAGCATCATCTAAGGGTATGCCCCAACATCCGCCCCGTGAAGCAGCGAGCGAGGTGGCAGTCCACTGAGAAGCAGGCCTTCATCATCCAAGAGACACGCAAGCTGGAAGCGGCAGGTGCCATCCGAGAGGTCCGATACCCCGAATGGCTGGCGAACCCTGTCGTGGTGCCGAAGAAAGGCGGGAAGTAACGGATGTGCGTCGACTTCACTAGTCTTAACAAAGCCTACCCTCAAGACCCGTTCCCACTCCCGCGCATCGACCAGATCGTTGACTCCACCGCCGAGTGTGACCTGTTGTGCTTCCTGAACGCGTTCTTAGGGTATCATCAAATCAAGATGGTAGTGGAAGATGTGGAGAAGACGGCCTTCCTGACACCAAGTGGGGTGTACTGCTACACCTGCATGCCCTTCGGGCTGCGCAACGTGGGCGCGACCTTTCAGCGGTTGATGCACATCGCTCTGGGACGGCAGCTCGAGAGGAACGTAGAGGCTTACGTCGATGACATTGTGGTCAAGTCTCGCGAGGCAAGGACATTGATTCAAGACTTGGAGGAGACCTTAGAGAGCCCGCGCGAAGTGAACTTTAGGCTCAACCCGGAGAAGTGCGTGTTCAGTGTCCCCTCCGGCAAGCTGCTGGGATTCCTCCTATCCCATAGGGGGATCAAGGCGAACCCGGAGAAGGTCAAGGCTATCGACGACATGAGCCCGCCGCAGACCCTCAAAGAGATGTAGAAGCTGGCAGGGCGGGTGACCGCGTTAGGGTGTTTCATCTCCAAACTGGGAGAGCGCGCCTTACCATTCTTCAAGCTCATGAAGAGGAAGGGCCCGTTCGAGTGGAACCCGGAGGCCGACCGAGTCGTCCAAGACCTCAAGAAATACCTTACTAGCCCCCAGTGATGGTGGCACCACAGCCCCTCGAGCCTCTGGTACTCTACCTTGCTGCCACCCTGTACTCCGCCAGCGCGGCGTTGGTGGCGGTTTGGGAGGAGCGCCAAGCCAAGGGCGCGCCCCGCCAGGTCAAGGCTGAAGTAGCGCGGGGGTCAGGAAGGCGCAGCAAAGGCATCAGCGGTGGGAGGCCAAGCTTGGCAGGGTGGCATCGCAGAAGCTCCTGAGGACAGTCGGGTCTCAGGGACCCTTCCACCTCAGGATATGCCCCGATCTCCACAGGACCCGAGCTTCGACAGCGTGCCAACCCTCGTCGAACACCCGGTGTACTTTGTCAGCACCGTACTACGGGACGCGAGAGCGCGCTACCCCATGCCCTAGAAACTCCTGCTCATGTCCTGGTGGCCTCACGCAAGCTATGACACTACTTCTAGGGCCACCCCATCAAGGTCGTCTTAGCCTACCCACTGGAAAGGATACTTAGGAGCCCTAACTCAGCCGGAAGGGTCGCAGAGTGGAACATCGAGTTGCAAGCGTTCCAGTTGGAGCTTAGCACTACCAGGGTCATCAAGGGGGCCACACTTGCTGAATTTGTGGCAGAATGGATGGATGCCCCGACACTGGAGGAAGGAGAAGACCGGTCCACCTCCCCAGGAAGTGAGGCTCCGGACGGTTAGATCATGTATTTCGATGGCGCCTTCGCACACCAGGGCGCGGGGGCTGGAGCAGTGCTCGTCTCGCCCACCCAGGACAAAGCTCTACTACGTCGTGCAACTCTGCTTTCAGCACGGCGAGAAGGTCTCCAACAACATCGCAGAATACGAAGGCCTCATAGCCGGCCTGAAAGGCTGCAGCGGCCCTAGGGGTGAAGCGCCTCACCATCACAAGTGACTCAAAATTCCTCGTCAACTTCTCCAACAAGGTGTATGAGCCGAAGGACGAGCATATGGAGGCCTACCTCGCGGAGGTGCGCAAGATGGAGAAACAGTTCTCGGGCCTGGAGCTGCAGCACGTGCCCCGCCGCACCAACAAGGAAGCCAGCGACATCGCCAGGAGAGCATCCAAGCGGCAACCGCAGGAGCCGGGTGTCTTTGAGGAGCGGCTCTTCAAGCCATCAGCTGCGCCACCTCTTTCAAATACGACTCAGACTCGGGAGGAGCTCCCCCAGCCTCCGGCCGCGGGAGCCCCGGCCTGTGGACTGACCTCCGGAGCTTAGCTGCTCTTGGCGCTCGAGCCCCAGGAGGAATGTTGGACCAAGGAATTCAAGGAGTACTTAACGCACGTGACGTTGCCAGAGAAGGAAGAGGAGGCGGAGTGCGTGTCCCAGCAAGCCACGGCATACTGTATCCAAGATGGCGAGTTATATAGGAAGCGACCGAACAATGTCACACTGCGCTGCATATCTAGTGACCAAGGAAGGGAGTTGCTGATTGACATACACGGTGGGGACTACGGACACCACTCGTCGTCACGGACCCTCGTCGGCAAGGTGTTCCGCAGTGGATTCTATTGGCCTACGGCACTCAACGACGCAGCCAAGCTGGTGAAGTCTTGCGAAGCCTGCCAATTCCACGCCAAGTAAATACATCAACCTGCTCAGGGCCTTCAAATTATCCCGCTCACATGGCCGTTCGGGGTCTGGGGGATGGATATCCTAGGCCCGTTCCCTCGGGCGCCAGGGGGCTACCGTTACCTCGATGTCGCCATCAACAAGTTCACAAAGTGGGCGGAAGTGGAAGTCGTCCGTACCATCCCAGCCGGCTCTGCTGTTAAGGCCTCGTGAGCCGCTTCGGGGTCCCCAACCGCATCATCACAGATAACGGTTCACAGTTTACTAGCAACCTCTTCAAAACCTACTGTACTAACCTTGGAACGCAGATCAGGTATGCTTCGGTGGCCCACCCCAGGAGCAATGGTCAGGCCGAACGTGCTAACGCGGAGGTCCTGAGGGGCCTCAAGACCAGGACCTTCAAGAAGAATCTGGAGGCCTGCGGCAGGGGCTGGCACGATGAGCTCCAGTCCGTACTATGGTCCATCTGGACCACCGCCACTGTTGGGGATCGTTGCAGAAATTAAAAAAATTCTACGCATCACCAAGATCAATCTATGGAGAGACTAGCAATGAGAGAGAGGGGAGTGCATCTTCATACCCTTGAAGATTGCAATGCGGAAGCGTTACAAGAATGCGGATGAAGGAGTCGTACTCGTAGCGATTTAGATCGCGGTTGATTCCGATCTAAGCACCGAACGACGGCGCCTCTGCGTTCAACACACGTACAGCCCGGGGACGTCTCCTCCTTCTTGATCCAGCAAGGGGGGAGGAGAAGTTGAGGGAGAGCTCCAGCAGCACGACGGCGTGGTGGCGGTGCAGCTCGTGGTTCTCTGGCAGAGCTTCGCTAAGCGCCACGGAGGAGGAGAAGGTGTAGGAAGGGGGAAGGGCTGCGCCAAGCGAAGGGGTTGCGGTTACCCTCCCACCCCCACTCCACTATTTATAGGGGGAAGGGGAGAGGGGGCCGGCCCCTAGATCCATCTAGAGCGGGGGCGGCGTCCCCTCAGGGGGGGGGGCAGCGGCCCCCTTAGGGTTTCCAACTAGGGGGCGCCCGCCCCTCGGGGGTAGCGGCCCCCTAGGGTTTCCAACCCTAGGCGCCTTGGGCCCTTGGGGGGCGCACCAGCCCACTAAGGGGCTGGTTCCCACCCAACTACAACCCATTAGGTCCTTCGGGGCAGGTGGACCCTCCCAGTGGACCCCCGGAACCCCTTCGGTGCTCCCGGTACAATACCGATAAACCCCGAAACCTTTCCGGTGCTGAAACTGGACTTCTCATATAAAAATCTTCACCTCCGGACCATTCCGGAACTTCTCGTGACGTCTGGGATCTCATCCGGGACTCCGAACAACTTTTGGTAACCACATACAATTCCCATTACAACTCTAGCATCACCGAACCTTAAGTGTGTAGACCCTATGGGTTCGGGAACTATGCAGACATGACCGAGACATCTCTCTGGCCAATAACCAACAGCGGGATCTGGATACCCATGTTGGCTCCCACATGTTCCACGATGATCTCATTGGATGAACCACGATGTCAAGGATTCAATCAATCTCGTATACGATTCCCTTTGTCTACCGGTATAGCACTTGCCCGAGATTCGATCGTCGGTACTACCGATACCTTGTTCAATCTCGTTACAGCAAGTATCTTTACTCGTTCCGTAACACATCATCACGTGACCAACCCCTTAGTCACATTGAGCTCATTACGATGATGTCTTACCGAGTGGGCCCAGAGATACCTCTCCGTCACACGGAGTGACAAATCCCAGTTTAGATTCGTGCCAACTCAACAGACACTTTCGGAGATACTCGTAGTGTGCCTTTATAGCCACCCAGTTGCTTTGTGACGTTTGGCACACCCAAAGTATTCCTACGGTATCCGGGAGTTGCACAATCTCATGGTCTAAGGAAATGATACTTGACATTAGAAAAGCTTTAGCAGACGAACTACACGATCTTGTGCTATGCTTAGGATTGGTCTTGTCCATCACATCATTCTCCTAATGATGTGATCCCGTTATCAACGACATCCAATGTCCATGGTCAGGAAACCGTGACCATCTATTGATCAATGAGCTAGTCAACTAGAGGCTCACTAGGGACATGTTGTGGTCTATGTATTCACACATGTATTACGATTTCCGGATAACACAATTATAGCATGAACAATAGACAATTATAATGAACAAGGAAATATAATAGTAACCATTTTATTATTGCCTCTAGGGCATATTTCCAACAGTCTCCCACTTGCACTAGAGTCAATAACCTAGTTACATTGTGATGAATCGAACACCCATAGAGTTTTGGTGTTGATCATGCTTTGCACGTGGAAGAGGTTTAGTCAATGGATCTGCGACATTCAGGTATGTATGCACTTTACAAATCTCTATGTCTCCATCTTGAACATTTTCACGAATGGAGTTGAAGCGAGGCTTGATATGCCTAGTCTTCTTGTGAAACCTGGGCTCCTTGGCAAGGGCAATAACTCTAGTGTTGTCATAGAAGAGAGTCATCCGGCCCGACACATTGCGAATAAGTCCTAGGTCGGTAATGAACTCCTTCATCCAGATTGCTTCATGTGCTGCCTCCGAGGCTGCCATGTACTCCACTTCACATGTAGATCCCGCCACGATGCTTTGCTTGCAACTGCACCAGCTGACTGCCCCACCATTCAAAATATACACGTATCCGGTTTGTGACTTGGAGTCATCCAGATTTGTGTCGAAACTAGCATCGACGTAACCCTTTACGACGGGCTCTTTGTCACATCCATAAACAAAAACATATCCTTAGTCCTTTTCAGGAACTTCAGGATATTCTTGACTGATGTCTAGTGTTCCATGCCGGGATTACTTTGGTACCTTCCTACCAAACTTACGGCAAGGTTTACATCAGGTCTGGTACACAACATGGCACACATAATAGACCCTATGGTCGAGGCATAGGGGATGACACTCATCTTTTCTCTATCTTCTGCCGTGGTCGGGCATTGAGCCGTGCTCAATATCACACCTTGCAATACAGGCAGGAACCCCTTCTTGGACTGATCCATATTGAACTTCTTCAATATCTTGTCAAGGTACGTGCTTTGTGAAAGACCAATGAGGCGTCTCGATCTATCTCCATAGATCTTGATGCCTAATATATAAGCAGCTTCTCCAAGGTCCTTCATTGAAAAACACTTATTCAAGTAGGCCTTTATGCTTTCCAAGAGTTCTATATCATTACCCATCAATAGTATGTCATCCACAAATAATATGAGAAATGCTATAGAGCTCCCACTCACTTTCTTGTAAACACAGGCTTCTCCATAAATCTGTGTAAACCCAAACGCTTTGATCATCTCATCAAAATGAATGTTCCAACTCCGAGATTCTTGCACTAGCCCATAGATCGAGCGTTGGAGCTTGCATACCTTGTCAGCATTCTTAGGATCGACAAAACCTTCCAGCTGCATCATATACAATTCTTCCTTAAGGAAACCATTAAGGAATGCCGTTTTGACGTCCATTTTCCATATCTCATAATCATAGAATGCAGCAATTGCTAACATGATTCGGACGGACTTCAGCTTCGCTATGGGTGAGAAAGTCTCATCGTAGTCAACCCCTTGAACTTGTCGATAACCCTTAGCGACAAGCCGAGCCTTATAGATGGTCACATTACCATCCGCGTTTGTCTTCTTCTTAAAGATCCATTTATTTTCTATGGCTCGCCGGTCATCGGGCAAGTCAGTCAAAGTCCATACTTCATTTTCATACATGGATCCTATCTCGGATTTCATGGCTTCCAGCCATTTGTCGGAATCCGGGCCCGCCATCGCTTCTTCATAGTTCGAAGGTTCACCGTTGTCTAACAACCTGATTTCTAGGACAGGGTTGCCGTACCACTCTGGTGTGGAACGTGTCCTTGTGGACCTACGAGTTCAGTAGCAACTTGATCCGAAGTCCCTTGATCATCATCATTAACTCCCTCCCTAGTCGGTGCAGGCACCACAGAAACATTTTCTTGAGCTGCGCTACTTTCCGGTTCAAGAGGCAATACTTCATCAAGTTCTACTTTCCTCCCACTTACTTCTTTCGAGAGAAACTCTTTCTCTAGAAAGGATCCACTCTTGGCAACAAAGATCTTGCCTTCAGATCTGAGGTAGAAGGTATACCCAATAGTTTCCTTAGGGTATCCTATGAAGACGCATTTTTCCGACTTGGGTTCGAGCTTTTCAGGTTGAAGTTTCTTGACATAAGCATCGCATCCCCAAACTTTCAGAAACGGTAGCTTAGGTTTCTTCCCAAACCATAATTCATACAGTGTCATCTCAACGGATTTCGATGGAGCCCTATTTAAAGTGAATGCGGCAGTCTCTATAGCATAACCCCAAAATGATAGCGGTAGATCGGTAAGAGACATCATAGATCGCACCATATCCAATAGAGTGCGATTACGACATTCGGACATACCATTACGCTGAGGTGTTCCAGGCGGCGTGAGTTGTGAAACAGTTCCACATTTCCTTAAGTGTGTGCCAAATTCGTGACTCAAATATTCTCCCCCACGATCTGATCGTAAGAACTTGATTTTCCTGTCACGTTGATTCTCAACCTCACTCTGAAATTCCTTGGACTTTTCAAAGGTCTCAGACTTGTGTTCCATTAAGTAGACATACCCATATCTACTTAAGTCATCCGTGAGGGTGAGAGCATAGCGATAACCACCACGAGCCTCAACGCTCATTGGACCGCACACATCAGTATGTATGATTTCCAATAAGTTGGTTGCTCGCTCCATAGTTCCGGAGAACAGAGTCTTGGTCATTTTGCCCATGAGGCATGGTTCGCATGTGTCAAATGATTCATAATCAAGAGACTCCAAAAGTCCATCTGCATGGAGTTTCTTCATGCGTTTGACACCAATGTGACCAAGGCGGCAGTGCCACAAGTATGTGGGACTATCATTATGAACCTTACATCTTTTGGCATTCACACTATAAATATGTGTAACATCACATTCGAGATTAAATAAGAATAAACCATTGACCAGCGGGGCATGACCATAAAACATGTCCCTCATATAAATAGAACAAGGGATAATTAGATTTATGCCCCTAGTTGTGTCCCACTCGTCTGTTTTACCCCTAATTCCCAAAAGTCACCGGTTTTGTCCAAGTCACTTTGCTCCTCTTATGCTTTTGCCCTTTGACCGTTTGACCGTCAGTTTGAAAACTTCATAACTAATTCATACTGAATCAGAAAAATGCAAATAAGATACCAAAATGTTCAGAAAAACATCACCTATATGTCAGTGTCATTTGCATTCATGAAAAAAGTGTTGGAAAAGTGCACATCCGAGTTTTAGCTCTTTTGATACCATCATGAATAGTGAACTCTAAAAAAATTCAAAAAAATTCAAAAAAAATATGGTGGCAAAGAACAACGAATGATCTAAGTGCTTGCCAAGTTTCATTAGGGAATGACATTCATGGAAGTCGTGGCAAAAAAGATCTATTTTGGAGTGCTGATTGTTTTTTTACCGCGGCACCCACGAATGTTATTCCTTGATGAAACTTGGCAGGCACTTAAAACATTTGTCATTCTTTGCCACCAATTTTTTTTATTTTTTTTGAAATTTTTTAGATTTTACTATTCATGGTGCTAGCATAAGAGCTAAAACTCGGATGGGCACTTTCCAACACTTTTTTCATGAATGCAAATGACACTGACATATAGGTGATGTTTTTGTGAACATTTTGGTATCTTATTTGCAGTTTTCTGATTTAGTATGAATTAGTTATGAAGTTTTCAAACTGATGGTCAAAGGGTCAAAGGGCAAAAGCATAATAGGAGCAAAGTGACTTGGACAGAACCAGTGACATTTGGGAATTAGGGGTAAAACAGACGAGTGGGACACAACTAGGGGCATAAATCTAATTATCCCATAGAACAACCATTATTCTCAGATTTAAATGAGTAGCCATCTCGCATTAAACGAGATCCAGATACAATGTTCATGCTCAAAGCTGGTACTAAATAACAATTATTGAGGTTTAAAACTAATCTCGTAGGTAAATGTAGAGGTAGCGTGCCGACGGCGATCACATCGTCCTTGGAACCATTCCCGACGTGCATCGTCACCTCATCCTTCGCCAGTCTCCGTTTATTCCGCAGCTCCTGTTTTGAGTTACAAATATGAGCAACCGCATCGGTATCAAATACCCAGGAGCTACTACGAGCGCTGGTTAGGTGCACATCAATAACATGTATATCACATATACCTTTGGTATTGCCGGCCTTCTTATCCGCTAAGTACTTGGGGCAGTTCCGCTTCCAGTGACCGTTTCCCTTGCAATAAAAGCACTCAGTCTCAGGCTTGGGTCCATGCTTTGGCTTCTTCCCGGCAACTAGCTTACCGGGCGCGGCAACTCCCTTGCCATCCTTCTTGAAGTTCTTCTTACCCTTGCCTTTCTTGAACTTAGTTGTTTTATTCACCATCAACACTTGATGTTCCTTTTTTATCTCCACCTACATTGATTTCAGCATTGAATATACCTCAGGAATGGTCTTTTCCATCCCCTGCATATTGAAGTTCATCACAAAGCTCTTGTAGCTAGGTGGGAGCGACTGAAGGACTCTATCAACGACCGCATCATCCGGGAGATTAACTCCCAGCTGAGGTAAGCGGTTGTGCAACCCAGACATTTTGAGTATGTGCTCGCTGACAGAACTATTCTCCTCCATCTTACAACTGTAGAACTTGTCAGAGAATTCATATCTCTTGACCCAGGCATGAGCTTGGAAAACCATTTTCAGCTCTTGGAACATCTCATATGCTCCATGCTGCTCAAAACGCTTTTGGAGCCCCAGTTCTAAGCTGTAAAGCATGCCACATTGAACCAGGGAGTAATCATCACTACGCTACTGTGAGGCGTTCATAACGTCTTGAGTTGCTGGGAAAACAGGTGCACCACCTAGCGGTGCTTCAAGGACATATTCTTTCTTGGCAGCTATGAGGATAATCCTCAGGTTACGGACCCAGTCTGTGTAGTTGCTACCATCGTCTTTCATCTTGGTTTTCTCTAGGAATGCGTTGAAGTTGAGGGCAACATTAGCGTGGGCCATTTGATCTACAAGACATATTGCAAAGTTTTTAGACTATGTTCATGATAATTAAGTTCATCTAATCAAATTATTTATGAACTCCCACTCAGATAGACATCCCTCTAGTCATCTAAGTGATACATGATCCGAGTCAACTAGGCCGTGTCCGATCATCACGTGAGACGGACTAGTCATCATCGGTGAACATCTTCATGTTGATCGTATCTTCTATACGACTCATGTTCGACCTTTCAGTCCTTTGTGTTCCGAGGCCATGTCTGTACATGCTAGGCTCGTCAAGTCAACCTAAGTGTATTGCGTGTGTAAATCTGGCTTACACCCGTTGTATGCGAACATTAGAACCTATCACACCCGATCATCACGTGGTGCTTCGGAACAACAGACCTTAGCAATGATGCACAGTTAGGGGGAACACAATTCTTGATATTTTAATGGGGGATCATCTTATTTATGCTACTGTCGTTCTAAGCAAATAAGATGTAAAAAGATGATAAACATCACATGCAATCAAATAGTGACATGATATGGCCAATATCATTTTGCTCCTTTTGATCTCCATCTTCGGGGCGCCATGATCATCATCGTCACCGGCATGACACCATGATCTCCATCATCGTGTCTTCATGAAGTTGTCTCGCTAACTATTACTTCTACTACTATAGCTAACGGTTAGCAATAAAGTAAAGTAATTAAATGGCGTTTTCATCGACATGCAGGTTATACAATAAATTAAGACAACTCCTATGGCTCTTGCCGGTTGTCATACTCACCGACATGCAAGTCGTGATTCCTATTACAAGAACATGATCAATCTCATACATCACATATGTCATTCATCACATCCTTTTGGCCATATCACATCACACGGCATATGCTGCAAGAACAAGTTAGACGTCCTCTAATTGTTGTTGCAAATTTTTTACGTGGCTGCTATAGGTTTCTAGCAAGAACGTTTCTTACCTACGCCAAAACCACAACGTGATATGCCAATTTCTATTTACTCTTCATAAGGACCCTTTTCATCGAATCCGATCCGACTAAAGTGGGAGAGACTGACATCCGCTAGCCACCTTATGCAACTAGTGCATGTCAGTCGGTGGAACCTATTTCACATAAGCATACGTGTAAGGTCAGTCCGGCCCGCTTCATCCCATGATGTCGCCGAATCAAGATAAGACTAGTAATGGCAAGTAAATTGGCAAAATCGACGCCCACAACAATTTATGTTCTACTAGTGCATAGAAACTACGCATAGACCTAGCTCTGATACCACTGTTGGGGATCGTTGCAGAAATTAAAAAATTTCTACGCATCACCAATATAAATCTATGGAGAGACTAGCAACGAGACAGAGGGAAGTGCATCTTCATACCCTTGAAGATCGCAATGCGGAAGAGTTACAAGAACGCAGATGAAGGAGTCGTACTCGTAGCGATTTAGATCGCGATTGATTCCGATCTAAGTGCCGAACGACGGTGCCTCCGCGTTCAACACGCGTATAGCCCGGGGACGTCTCCTCCTTCTTGATCCAACAAGGGGGGAGGAGAAGTTGAGGGAGAGCTCCGGCAGCACGACGGCATGCACTACAAAAAAATACACTTCCGTGATGATACGTGTTTGTCACAGTAGGTCGCTTTTTTTGTCATGCATGTACGTCCATGACAAATTATGACAGAATCAAGATGGTCATACCTATGCTGTCGTAGAAGTGTTCCATGACATTACCAAAATTATCATCATGGAAGTGTCCACTTCCATGACGATAAATCGCGCGTCACAGAAGTGCTTTCGTCAAGGGTGACCGACACATGGCATCCACCGTAACGGAATGCCGTTAAGCTATCGGGTTGGGTTTTGGATCCGATAACCCGTTAAAAGCCCCGACCAATGGGGATTTTCCACGTGTAAAATCATCATTGGCTAGAGGAAACACGTGTCGGCTCATCGTCGGGACAGATGTCATCCACTCATTGGACAGAAGGCGCCTATGATACGTTGACACGTGGCACGGCCCCGACAGAGGCCCATTCCTGTGAAAAGGCCGGCCCGTTTGACTTGGTCAAAAGGTGGCGGGCTGGCCCATAGAAAGCTTGTTAACGGCTTGTTCGCATATAGCCCATTTATAGCCCGCTAACCCAAGGCCCGTTACGCCCTATCCGAATTAGGCCTTGTAGCGTCATCTGGGCCATCCAATATGATTCCAGCCCATTTTCACTTCTGGCCCATGTATCGCCCATGATGTCTTTCGGCCCATATGAGGCCCTATGTAACTCTTGGCCTATTAATGGCCCGTGGTGAAACTGGCCTGTAATGAACAGTGTATCACTTTACACCCATTAACGGCCCGTAGTGAAACTGGCCCGTAATGAACAGTGTATCACTGTATACCCATTAACGGCCCGTCATTCCGTTGGGCCGTCTCCAGCCCATGTTATCTTTCGGCCTTCTCAGAGCCCATTTATTCTTGGGCTCATTTCCAGCATTCGTTTACTTACGGCCCGTTACTGTCATTTTCTGCTTGTGGGCCAAATTCAGCCCGTGGTTACAGTCGTCCCGTTTGTGTTCCGTTAATACGTTGGGCCGTTTTCATAGCGTCATCAAATACGTCCTATTAACGATGGCCCGTTATGGTCGGCCCATGAACGGACAATTCCAACTCTAGCCCGTTTACGGCCAGAATGCGGTCTGTTTGGCCCATGTTTGGCCAATCGATCATACGGCCCGTATAAGGCCCATTGATGATACGGCCCGTAGAAGGCCCATTGATGATACGGCCCGTAGAAGGCCCATTGTTTCTATGGCCCATAGAAGGCCCACTGTTTCTACGGCCCGTAGAAGGCCCATTGTTTATACGGCCCGTAGAAGGCCCACTATTTCTACGGCCCATAGGAGGCCCAGTGTCACTACAGTAAATATTAGCCCATGGTTATTGTGGCCTAGTTTTAAAAAATAGGTTATTGCAACCACTAGCAAACTGCAGAAAAAGAACTGCACTGACTACAAGCAAATAAATAAACAAGACAATAAGGAAATAAATAAGCAAGCAACTTACACTAGGCTATCACGGCTATTACACATATTACATCCATTGGGCATCAAAGTTCGCCACCAGTGCAAATATAGGGAACACAGCAGCATATAAACGCCGCAGCAAAACAAGTCCAGAACTGAAACCACTTCAGAAGAGCTTAAGAAACAATATCCTGGGTACCCATAATGCTGGCAAGATGCTTAGCAAGCTTATTAACTTCCTCTTGTTTGGCGCTTAAGTCCTCCAGCGCTTGTTGTTGCACCAGAAAGTATGCATCTGAATTCTGCAGGGACTTCCTCGGTCCTTTGGCTTCCTGTCGCATAACATCTGATCGATGTCTTTCAACTTGAAGTTGAGACTCAAGAAGCCGAACTGATTCAGGCAATGAGTTCGAAGAGCTGGTGCCACTAGTGGTAGCCAGTAACTCGAACACTACATCAAGACAGGACTTTGGGGTTGTCTCAGTGTCTTCAATATAGTTTTTATCAGCTTTCTTGGAGACCAACAGGGATGTCTCACTATCTTGAACCTTATCTGCATTACTTCCTTTACCATTGCATAACAGGGTACTCTTCTCCAATATTTTATCCGCGTTCTAAAAGAGAAACAAACAAACACATCTCAGGTTTACAATGTAGTATATGAAACTCATTTTGGTAAACCAGTTCAGTAGTAAGGTGGACAGGATAACAGCATGAAACAAACATATATCTATGTAGTATGGTCACTGTATGGTCTATATCATTCTAGTTTATGTTGCCAAATCAAGATAGATACAGTTCGAATCATATCTATTTAAGACAAAGCAGCATAGACAGAATATAAGTGTGGGAAACTACACAGCAATAACAACACTTGTAATGTGCATGGCATGAGAACATAACTGTTTATTCAATTGAAACTGAAATCAACATAGAGCAAGTTACAACAGCAAACAGCCAAACACGTTGAAGAAACAGGTTTAAAACATACCTGTTGCGCCATTGGAGTTTCAATTGCATCCTTCAAATTTGAAATTAGTTGGTATCAGTAAATACAGTGATGCAAGAGCAAAGTAGTATGAACCATAGCTACGGAACCTGACCTGAGAACAATTCTTCTTCTGCTTTAAGCATTGACTTCGGGTTCGGAGTGGTGGTCCTCGTGATTTGGGCACTGCAGTTGCCTTACTAACTGCTCGTGTTTGGGTGCTCTGTGGTGGAGACGGTGATGTGTCAACGGGAACTGGGTGTCTATCTGCTGGGGTTGGGGTTAGAAGGGGTGTAGCTGGTTCTCTGTCCAACTGGGTAGGGGTACAATCTGCATGAGTGTGGGTTATGTGTGGTGGGGCTGGTTCTTGGGCAAGTACAACCGTGGTTCTATCTGCATCGACAGGTAGCACGATCTTTTCTGAAGACCGTGTTTTTACTCCCACAGATACTGCCATCACTCCCTCCAATTGAAATGGCTGATAAACAAGAAAAGTAATTGAATGTACAGACATTGTAAGATAGACAGGTGCAATGGATAGTAGGGAAGAAAACAGGGCATGAAATAATTCACATTTATGTTGTCTAAGCAAACAGAATAGCAGGACATAATTTCACATATATGATGGCTAATTAAACAGGATAGCATGACACAATTTCACATGTATGATGGCTAACTAAACAGGATAGAATGACATACTTCAAAATATGATGACTATGTAAACAGGATGACATGATATAACTATACGATGTGTCTATTAAAGTGGTTGGCATGCCATAAATCACAAACATGCCGTCGATGGAAACATGATGGCATGATATAATTCACGGATAGAATGACATAATTTAAATATGATGACTATGTAAACAGGATGAGATGATATAACTATATTATGTCTTTAGAAAATGGGTTGGCATGCCATAATTCAGATACATGCTGTCTATGTAAACATCATGGCATGACATAATTCAAATATATGATTTATATACTAAGGAAGTGAGCAGAGGGCAATCGCATATATGATGTGTCAACTAAGGAGATGGCATTCAATATTGTGTATATGATGTAAAAACTAAGCATTGCAATACAACATATGCATTATATGAGTAATATAACCCTGCCAAGTTTGAGCATACACCTCAGGGGGATAATAGGACTGGTCATCTGCCTCTGAATCCTCCTCTGAAGAGCTATCTGTAACCAGCAAGATATCTGCTTCAGCAGGTAGCATTGTCTGCTCTGAAGACCTTGTTTTCACTCCAGATTTCTCCATCACCAATTCAAATGGCTAATGCACAGGAAGAGCAGTTGAATATACAAACATTGTCGACAAAAGCAATGAGAAATACAAAAAAAGGACGGCATGATATAATTCACATATATGACACTTGCCTAAACAGCATGGCATTGCATAATTCACATACATAATGCCTTGCAACAAGATAACATTGCATAATTCACATATATAATGTCTTGCAACACGATGGCATTGCATAATTCACATATATGGTAATTAGACACTAAACAGGTGGCATTGCATAATTCACATATATGGTAATTAGAGACTAAACAGGTGGCATTCACACAAAGCATGTCTAAACTAAGCAAATGACATAGCAATGCAAGATACCATACACACGATATGAGCAACATAATCCTGCCAAGTTAGGGCATGCACCTCGGGGGGAAATATGACTGGTCATCTGTCTCTGAATCCTCCTCTGAGGAGCTATCGGTAACCAGCAAGACATGCGCTTCGTCAGATAGCATTGTCTGCTCTGAAGACCTTGTTTCCACTCGAGATTTTTCCATGACCGTGCCAAATGGCTGATGCACAGGAAGAGTAATTGAATGTACTAAAATTGTTGACAAATTTAACATGTAATAAAAAATGATGGCATGATATAATTCACATATAAGATGACTAGCTAACCAGGGTGGCATTGCAAAATTCACATATATGATGCCTGGCTAGACAAGATGGCATTGCATGATTCACATATACGATAAAGAAACTAAACAGATGACATTGACACAAAGCATGTCTAACCTAAGCAGATGACATCTTTAATGTATACAGTAAGCAAATGCATGATATTACCAACATCAGCATGCCAAGTTAGAGCGAAGACCTCATGGGGTAAATAGGAGTGGTCTTCTCCTTCTGAATCCCCCTCATAACAGTTATCTTCCTCTTGATTACGATCCGAAATGGGTGGAGAGGGGCTGCCTTTGCGCCCACCATGGAACGACGTCTGCATGAAATTTTATTGCCACGCAAGGCTCGTCTCTTTTGCTCTACATGATCAGTTCCATTTGGAGTGCATGCACAAATCCAGAGTGATGGTAGCAAACTGTGGATAGACCCAAAACCAATGATAGCAGGCAGATAATAGCTTTAGTTAAAAAATACAGATAATGGCTCCTTTAATGTTTGTTTGCACCCAACATGAAACTCATAGTAGACACTGGAGATTAACCAGATAGTAGACAGATAGTACTGATTGCTGCCCTAATATGTACCCCACAACCATTTAAAAACTCAAGTTTTAGCATTAGTTTGGACCTGACTCAAAGTCTAATAGGTGAACACGACGATAATGTACCATGTCATCATATTAAGCGACGCATAACGTAAGCAGACACGGAAGAGTGCGACCTCTCTTGCGGACCCGTGTAGTCCTCAAGGTCATCTGCTCAGTTGATGATGGTAATGCAGTTGCCGTGGCTGCCGGCGACGGGGAAGAAGATCTGAGGCGGCGAAAGACTGTCTGGAGAGCGGATCCCTGCTGTGGTGAACCCTTCCGTCGTTGGAGCAGCTGAGCTGGGGTGGAACACAGCATCGCAGGAGCAGGACAAACCACACAAGGTTTTCTTTGACACATATCTGTAACAGAAGTAATTGAGTAAGGGCTTGTTTGAATTTGAGGATTCTAACAATGCAGGGATAGGAAATAGACAGGAATATGATAGGAATGCACGTGGAAAACAGAGAATTTAAAAACACAGGATTTCTGCCAATTTGGGTGTTTGATTCATAACAATTGGAAGATCATAGGATGCAAAAAAGCATGGTGAGATTAAGTCAAACCATAAGAAAATGTACGGTTATAATGCTATTATGCTACTATCTCTTAGTCTTGTGCTTGATGAATAGGAATATGAAAAGGAGGAGAAGTGGAAATTAGAATTCCTACGGTTTTTCTTTCAAGGAGACACTAAAGGAACAAATCCTACAGTTTTCCTTTGCTCCATTCCTTTGCACCAAATTCATGAAAAGTAGTACCATAGGAAACTTTCCAATTCCGATGTTTTTCATTCACTTTTCCTTTCAAGCACTGGCGATTCTAGTAGGCAGGCTTGAGCAAGGAAAATCCTACACTAAAAAATGTTTTTGTGCTACTTCTATTACTTTGGACCCAGGCCACTGCCATACTAGCTCAACTCCCAGGCCCATCGACAAATGCACAGCTCAAACGCGCAGAGATAAATAATGATGGCGTTCAAGAGAGTCCATCACGGATAGCTAAGTTGCCTGGTACCTCACTGCTTGTCATATAGTAGGATAAAATAATCGTATTTCCCGTTACTACAAGTGCTTAGTGGATAATATATATAACATGTAGAGTAAAAAAGAGATGCAACAAGTGTACAACCTCTTTGGCGAAGCCATGTCGATCTCAGCGTGATTGGGTTGGCCGGTGAGGATGCTCCGGCTGACTTGGCTGTCGGAGGAGGGTAAGAAGATCTTAGGCGTCTGGAGATGGAGCCCGAGGTACTGCTCCGCTGTGATGGAGGGTTTCATCGTTGGAGCGGCTCCGGTGAGTTGTACGACACCGAGGCTGAAGCAGGACAAGAGAGACAATGAACAATGTTAACCTGAGTGGAATTCTAATAGCATCTCCAATACATAACGTAAAATACATAACCACAAAGTGCTAGATGTAAAATACATCAGCCGCTCATCTCTGAACTTAACTGTCGAAACTGAATTTAACTGTTGAAACTGAACTTAACTGTCGAAACTGAACTTATGTCGAAACTGAATTTTGCTGTCAAAACTGAATTTAGCTGTCGAAACTGAACGCACTAGCAAGGTGAGGCTACACGTTGGTCGACTGACTTTTTCATCTCTAATCAGTCGATTTTGCAGCCATTGGATACAAAATCAAGGGCCTGCGATTCATCTTCAACCTCCACCCCCCAGAGCCGGCCAAACAGCAGCCCCGCGCCGCCCGCGGCCGGCGGTGCGCCGCCCCACCCACCCTGAAAACACTCCCCACTGCCGGTCCGCCACCGCCCCGGCCATCCCTATAGGCCCCCCGTGCCGATCTTTTTCTCCGGCGATCCCCACGCCACCGCCCCGCCAATGCCCCACCACCGCCTACGACCACCGCCCCCATCCTGAACCCGAAGATAGATAGTGGGGTACCTCTCCGGTGAGCCCCCCTCCCCGCTGCAGCTGGTTCTTTCTTCACCCCAGCGGCATCGGAGTGAAGTGTAGCTAAATTGGAGCAGCATCGCAAGCAAGAGCAAGAGCGAGAGTAGCAGCGCGAGCAAGAGCAATAGCAAGAGCAGACCAGGCAGGGGACCGAGAGCAAGAGCAGAGCAGCAACACAAGCGAGAGCTAAAGCAGCAGCAGGTCCTACTGATGTGGACGTCGCCGCCGAGGGAGCGACGCCGTGGAGGAAGTGGCCGGCGACGTCGCCGTGGATGGAGCCACGCTGTGTCGGCTCGGGACCAAGCGCCGGCAGCACTGTGATATCGAATCAAGAAGAAAATGTCGTGATTAGTGTACAACCTCTTTGGTGGCGCCGATTAGGCCGCAGCTTCATCCGAGGAAACGGTGATGATGATGCTCTTCTGGTGGTGCAGGTGAAGACGGCGGTGTGGGAATGGAGGTGGCGTGAAGGACGAGGGGAACATCGGGGAAGCTCCTTGGAGGTGGAGGACGGGGTGGCTGAACCGGCGGGACGATGAGATCAACGACAGATCCTCATTCGGTACGATGGATGGGGGACGTCGAGGTGTTGTTGTGGACAACGTCGTCGGGGAAGAGGCTCCGTCTGGGTGGCGGACGGAGCAGGGTGTGGGGTTTTGTCGCGGGATTTCGCGGCCTCGGTGTATGAATGGGTGGGCGGATGGGATGGCAGTGGGGAACCATGGCTTAGAGACGCGCTTGTCCGAAATGTGGGGTAAGTTACGAAAGTACCCCCACCGATTTGAGGCGGTTCTTTCGGTTCAAGGGTACCACGGGCATTTCGTGTGTCGGGATTTCATAGGAGGTGGGAGTTTTCGCGCGCGTTGTAATTTCGGAATAGCAAGGCGCGGGTTGAGATGGAGGGAGTTGTCGGAGCACAACGAGACAAAGATATATCTTAAATATTTCGGGCTAACAAGGCGCGGGTTGAAGAGGCGGGAGTTTCGCAGCACGATAGACAGAGACGCTAGCTTGAATTTTCGGCATAACAAGGCGCGACTTGAAATTTCGGAAGAACAAGCTTAATGTGTACCCAAAAAATACAATTTGCACCTCTACACGCACAACACACACACAAACACCATTTAGACTAGAGTAAGGTACACGTGCATTGCACGCATGAGAATTGGCAACCAAATTATGAATAAATACCACATTCTAGCATGCAAGCTTTGAGTCATATATGCATGATGTAGATGTTCGTTTAATTCTTATAGTTCATTTCATTCAAAATCATCTAGTTTTTATAAGAAAGCTAATCTATTTTAAGATTCATGGAATTGTGCGTCGTAAGACATAAAGTAAAAACAAATAATGGCAAATCATGTAGAAAAACATTTGGGCAATTCTGATACGAAAGATTCTAGAACAAATAAGAAGTGCTTGTGTTTTGATGTTTGTGCATTATGCTTAAGTTCAACCATGGAGTCTTCTAGATTATACATGTGGCGAAACCTGGTGGAATCTAGATGATATCCAACGGCCAGTAGTGCTCAAATTTGCCATCTTTGGACCATCGGATTCGCCTCATCCAACGACCATCTTTCAAAGTTAAAGTTACCCGCACACAATATAAAAATATATAAAATATAATGTATATATATAGGGGTATAGACCCTGTTCAAGAATTCATCCGATTAACCAGTTAACTTGCCGATTAATCCCTACTCATAGGGTCCCCGAGTAGTCGATTACCCGATAAATCGTCCGATTAATTGATTAAATGGCCGATTAACTTGCCGATTAGCCTATTAATCCTCTAATCACCAGCCGACCGAGCAGCTACCAGTTAACGATTTCCTCAACAATGGGTATAGATAGAGATATGTGATGCAAAAGCCGCCCATCATCTCCAATTAGAATAGTGTGTCCATGCACGGATGCGACATGGCCAAATGATGTCTGCCATCGGTATCTCAAATTCAAATCAGTCTGACCTTGTTCAATGTGTATACATTACAACATGCTCGTTTCCAAACCACACTGCGCAGATCTCCGTTATATTCATGCATGCATGGGTTTCAAACATCAGGATCTCTTATTCAAATATTTGAATTCAACTTTACATTGATTATGACCTCACCTATTCTTTTACACCCACACAGTAGTCTTCTCTTTATAATTGTACCACTAACTTTCTCTCGTGCATGCATGCACACACACTACCAGTCGGCATTATCCATCGCACGCATGCAATCTTTTTCTTCAGGTCGGTCTCCCATGAAGGCACACACCCACACACATCCCCCTCTCCATCATATCGGGCATTCTTTATCTCTCACGCGTGCATGCGCAACGATCGATGTTCCTCTATGTATGTGTGTATATAGCTAGGTCTTTCATAGTTTTCCACACAAACCGATCAATCGATATATCCAGTGAGGTCTCACCCTCTTTCCCACGTCCACATCGATCAATCTATACCTCTCTATATAGGATTAACATATATAGCTAATACACCCACATTAATTATATATCCAACGTCCCCCTCTCATCATCCATGCCTTCCGCTTCATCTCTCAGACGCGTGCACAATGGCGAAGACAGGGGCAGTAAGGGCCCTGCCCCCTCCCCCCTAACATCACTATATATCGAGGCTAATATGAATGTGATCATTAGACAATTGCTGCTAAAAATGGTTTAAGTTCATGAATTGACCCTCCTCGTAAAGGATTAGCAATGCTTGGCCCCCTAGCTCATTTATTTTTCATGGCTCCGCCACTGCGCGCATCAGCGCACGTGTTCGCCCCCTCTCTCTAAATATCGATCTCGCACTTGTGCATTCCTTCATAGTCTCCCTCCACTCGGCCCCTCGCACCATCTTCTAGCCCCCACCGGATTTTGCCACATGTACAATCTAGCAGACTCCATGGTTGAACTTAAGCATAATGCACAAACCTCAAAACAACAGTGGTTCTCTTTTGTTCTAGAATCTTCCGTATCATAACTGCCCAAACTTTTTTCTAGTTGAATTGCCATTATTTGTTTTTACTTTATGCTTTACAACGCACAATTCCATGAATCATAAAATAGATTAAGGGCTTCTTTGATTCAAAGGATTCTCAAAGGAATTTTGGAGGATTCTAATCATTAGGAATTTTTCCTATCTTGGTTGTTTGATTCGTAGGATTGTAAACCATAGGAATTTTTCCATATGATTCATTTGCACTAGATTTCATAGGAAACATCCCATCCACTCAAACCTCTTTGAAAGAATTCTGCGTTTTTTCTATGCACAATCAAACACTCGTACAATCCTGTAGGATTCAAGACGACATTCCACTATAATCCCATGTTTTTCCTATTCCCGCGTTCTTAGCTTTTTTATAAAAACTAATTGATTTTGAATGAGATGAACTATAAGAATTAAACGAAGGGCTACATCAGGCATATATGACTCAGAGCTTACATGCTATAGTGTGGTATTTATTCATAATTTGGTTGCAAAATCTGATGCGTGCAATGCACGTGTACCTTACTAGTACTTCGAGTATGTGCAAAACACGTAAATTAGAATACCAATGGCACGCTACACAGTGTCTCTCTTACAGTTCATGAAGCCACGTGGCACATGTGGAGGCGTTGTCGCGACCTCCTTGCGTGGATTGATCACAGTGACGTGCTGCTGGTTCCAGAAGAATGTACTCGTCCTCCCTGAGCCATACTGGCGGTACATGCACGAAGCGAAGATGTGCACGCACGCCATGCACGCACTCATTCCCTCGCACGCACACGCGGGTACACGGGCGGACGCAATTTTGTACCAAGATCCACCCCATGTGATAATTTGACGCGTGTAAAGTCGTTCACTTCATTGATGGTCAATTAATACAGCGCATGCAAATTGAGTGGACGTGAGGGCGGAAGAAAGACATTATTACTCCACTGCGCGCATGCGAGTAGTTAAATCGTGGGTTGCTAGTAGTACTTCCATTGGTCTCCTTCGTATTTTGTGCCAATTTTTGACAGTAACATAATATTTACGCATTTGAGCAGTGTAGTACTTGAAATTTATGTTCCGCTAACTCATCGGGAGCCGTTTAGGGCCTCGAAACCAAAACCATCAATTAATCTTTACCTTGTTCCCATCACATTCGAAAGCCTGCTCACACCTACTAGTAGTACGTACCAAACCTGAACGTGTTCCCACTATGCAGGTATTAGTACTAGTGCTAGTACTTAGGTTATAAAAAGGGGAACTACCTAACCGAAAATTACTCTACCTTTCCTCCTCATAAGTGCTTCTTCTTCGTCCGTCGTTGCCATGGCCGGTGAGCAGAGCTCTAGGTCGAGAACTACTCGTAACAAGGGAGCGGCAACCAAGGCTGCGGAAAAAAAGAGAGGGCTCGCCTCCACGCAGAGACCTCGAAAGATCTCTCACGGGCAGGCGATGGCTCCCAGGAGCGCCCTAGCCGCGGGGCGAACATGCCGAGCCGGGAGCTGGAGTCGTTATCCCTCGACGGCATGCCCGATCAGCTCAAAGCCCTCAATAAGCAGAAGGAGTTCATCCAAGGCTTGATGGAGTTGCTGAAGGAGAGCCTCGACGACATGCCCGCTGAGCTCAATCAGCAGGGGGAGTTGACCGCCGGCTTGGTGATGCTGCTGAAGAAGAGCATTGCCTCGGAGAAGAAGGCGACCGGCGAAATCCTGCGACTTCGGGAGGACAAGGCGAAAGCTCTGCCACGAGATCGACCTGTTGAAGGAGAAGAACGCCGGCTGGAAGAAGCTGCATGAGAATAGTAGTTCCTCAATGAAGATGCTGCAGGCCCTCGTCATGGAACAGAAGGAAGAGTTGGCGAAGCTCCGCATCGAGCACCCGGCTGCTGTCAAGGTACGTAAATGCGGCGTGGAACAGATGATGAAGGCTCGCGTCGAGAAATGCCGCGTCATGGACACAATGATGAAGATGGCGGAGGAGACGCGCAAGGAGATGGAGGTCGTGGAGGTGATGAAGAAGCAGTTACGACTCCGCGGCGAATTAGATCATTTGGGGTGATAATCTTCCTTCTTCGTTTGCTCCTGTATTTCATCTTTTGCTTTGGGTGTTTCGCGCACGTGTCACGTACTCTGCGAGGCATGAATACAACAATGTTTTTTTGAGGGAATGAATAGAACAATGCTAACAATGAGATTACTAGCAAATTAGATCATTTTTATGGCCATATGGCATTGGGCTGCCGTGTTTCGTGCTCCTCCATCGCAGTACTACTCCAGTGGAAAACTTGAGTATACCGCACGGTTCTTTGCTCCTCCTCGATCAGGTCGTCGGCGCATTTATACGAGCAGTCAAATCACAAGGCCCCGCCTTCCAGCAGTAATGAGCCGTCAAATCACAAAGGCCCTCGCCTCTCGTGAAACCGACCAAGCTAGACTGCCCCGCCCTCTAGCCTTTTAAAAAATGTATACTTTTGTACAGCAGTAGTATCGATGGATTGCGCCATGGAGCAAAACTTGAAATTAAAAAAAGGTGGTACATATAGAGAGCGCTCGTCGCCAAATTATGCATATAGTACTATTAAAAAGGCTAGTCACAATAATGGTGTCCAGCACAACCCACCCCTCAAATAAAACTAAGAGGGTGCTTGGATACGTTTTAGTCCCATGACTAAAAGTAGTGGGACTAAAACATGCTAGCCTCACCCATGCTTGGATCCAAATACTAAAAAGGCTAAAATCAAGTTAATGAGCATTTATTATCCTCCAAACCCTCCAATCCAGAACTCGCCTGTGTTAAAGGAGAGGAGTTAAATGAGTAGAGAGAGGACTAATCCACATTTTAGTAGGGGTACCCCTGACTAAAAAATTTAGTCTCAAGACTAGTTTTAGCCCCTCTTTAGTCAGGGGTGCTTGGAACTTTAGCCTCTTAAAGAGACTATTTTTAGTCAGACTAAAATAAGTCCCTTGGATCCAAGCACCCTCTAAGCATCCTGGAATTCTTTGACAAAACTAAGCACCCTGAAATTCTTTGACAACTAAACTGCTGGCTATATGATGTTGGCCATATATATTGTACGTATATAATGTGAAGAAACGAGTGGTAGTACTATACCAACTAAAAGATGAAATGTAAGAAATACTAGTATGTACGTACTGAAGAGTTAAAGTAACGAGAAGAAACATAACATAGTTCTGCTGGGGGCTCAGCACAACACACCCCTCAAATTAAATTAAGCACACCTGAAATTAAACTTTGCAACTATTCCGGTAGACACTGCATTAGAACCACCATGAGCAACGACACTGCCACCTTACTCGGAGTCCTCGTCCACGTCCTCGACTTCGTCCTTGTCCCTCTTCCTCTTGGCCGATACTTCTTTGCTTGAACCGCACACTTGGCTGTTGCTCTTCATCCAACCCTTGTAGATATTGAAGCAAAGGTAGCCATCCATTGCAGCGTAGTGGATGTGGTCTATATCTAGTACATTCCGCTGCCATGCATGACGATGAAACGTGTATGGAGGTTTCTCCAGTTTACCGTACGAAGGATGAACCATGGCTCCTGCCAGGGTCAGCAATGAAGGCTGACAAGAGGACACCAGCCGATTCTTCTGGAGGTCGAAGGGGTTGCCTACAACGAGACCTATCCGACGCAGGACATCCCTGTCGTTCTTAAAGTCTACAGTAACGAATTTGACTAGGTTGCTCTCGAGGAAGTCCTTAAAATCCTGGCACTCAACGTCGGCATGGCATATGTGGTAGACCAAGCATAAGTCATGCACGCAAACCTGGATCACGGCGGGCTTCTTCCTCTCTTCGTCCTTTAGATCCTTCTCTGGTCCCAGGACTGTGGTGTACTCAACATCTAGCCCAGCGACCCACTCATCATTTGAGTTTTCGAACATGCGTCTGAAGCGAGAAAGGCATCCTTTCACCGTCGCGGAAGAACGGGTGTAGATGACGTCGAACTCATCGCCGGTGATGGTTCTAACCTTGTACTCACCGCCGATCGTGGAGATTTGGGACGCCATGGATTTGGGAGGAGGGTTAGGATTAGTGGAACTGCCGTAATGTGAATGGACGGGACGACTAGGAGCGAACCGCCGTAGTATTGAAGGACGTGCGGGGATGAGTAGGAGCGAACTGCCAGCGTGCGAACGGCAGGGTAGTGGCTTTCCATTCTCCCATGATACGGGCTTCCGAGAGCCCTTGGATCTGAGATCGAACGGTTGCATGGCGTGATTCTAGACCTATGGGTGAATATCCTATCCTGGAGGGTTATTCTGCAAATTTTCAGCAACTTAGCATGCGACCGTTTGATCTCAGATCCAAGGGCTGCCAGCAGCCCGTATCATGGTCGCGCCTACCACGACCGTCGCGTCGCTCGCGCGGTCGCGCCCTTGGAGATTTAACACGGTGCGTTAGGCTATCTGATGTTGGCATGTCATACATAGTCATCACT
Source organism: Triticum aestivum (assembly GCF_018294505.1). Classification (NCBI taxonomy): domain Eukaryota; kingdom Viridiplantae; phylum Streptophyta; class Magnoliopsida; order Poales; family Poaceae; genus Triticum; species Triticum aestivum. Next base: position 460,912,256 of record NC_057809.1, read on the forward strand.
TAGTCACTCATACTACAACAAGGTTGGCTATAAGGTTGGCTATAAGTGTATTTTTTACTCCTCTCTATCTCTTTCTTCGTACTCCCTCCGTCCCATAATATAAGAATGTTTTTGACACTAGTGTAGTGCCAAAAACGTTCTTATATTATGGGACACAGGGAGTACTAGTATTTATTGCATTTGCCAAGGAGTGACCTCTTCCAATGAAATGGTGTTGCTAAGTTTGCTTCATTTAATTAGCTATAGACTCAAAATTGTCTTTTCACCTAGGTACACGCGCTTAGCACCGTTTCTTCCTTGGGTCACCAAACTAGTCTCTCTCTTCTTGATTAACTTGCCACATCAGACTTTATGCCTATGTGGCAAGCTTAAGCACCTGTAGGAGCAAGTAAAAGTAAGTACAATAGTGCGCTTTACATGGCATTTTTGCATATGTGGAGGAAAGAGAGGCAAGGAAAAAGTGGAGAAGTGGGCTCTCATGCAAGAGCCAGCCTCTACTACATGGTGGAGCATTGGGAGAGGCACCTGTATGGAGGTGGTCAGGAATCGGGAGACTCACGCCGGTCGTAGCGCCGCAGTTAAAATGATAATGGCAAGTCAAATCACGGGGCCCCACCTGTCCAGCAGTAACTCGCTGTCAAATCACACAGCCCTACGTTTGCAGCAGCCTACTCCCTCGTCTTCTCGCGTCTCTGTCGAACCGACTAGGCGGAACTGCCCCGCCGCCTACCGCGCAGGAAAAGCCCCGCCCTCGACTTTTAAATAGTATACAGTATACTAATTTTGTATCCATGGATTGCGCCCGCGCCATGGAGCAAAGCGTCTAGAAAACGGAGGAGAGACGGTGGTCTTGCAATAGAGAAGAGGGAGAGGCGAGACGGTGGTTTTGGAATGGAGATGATGGAGAGGAGAGGAGGTGGTTTTGCAATGGAGAAGATCAGAAGAGGGAGAGGCGAGACGGTGGTTTTGGAATGGAGATGATGGAGAGGAGAGGAGGTGGTTTTGCAATGGAGAAGAGGGAGAGGAGCGTGCGGCAGCGATTTAGGATTGGACGAGAGGGCCGGCGCGCTGTGACTGGATCAAAATCAAAATCAATTTACCCTTCAATTAAGAAAGCGACCCCACATTAACTAGTCTCCCTTTTATTCTGGGTCATAATTGACCATGATTTTCGCACATAAAATATATGTTATACGTTGCAAAAATAATATAATTTGAAAGTACATTCAGATACGAACCAAACGATACAATTTTTGGTGACATGCATTCACATTTTGCTTGTCAAATACAGTACGTGGTCAAACTTTGACCCAAAATACGCAAAACAACAAAAAAATACTTCCAAGACCAGCACCGCTCTTCCGCTCTTCTCCTCTTAAACCACCGCCGCTCCTCTCCTGTTCCAATCTAAATGCAGCGCCGCTCCTCTCCTCTTCCATTTCAAAACCACCACCCCTCCTCTCCTGTTCCAGTCCAAAACCAGCGTCGCTCCTCTCCCGTTCTAATCCAAAACCAGCGCTGCTCCTCTCCTCTTCCATTCAAAAACCACCGCCGGCGAGTGAAGGTGCTGTGGAGAAGTAGATCGATGGAGGAGTACAACCGATACGTGAGGATCGCAGACGGCGACCCTGTGAAGCTAGCTAGGATGTTGGAGATACAGTCTTGGTTTGACAACAAGGACCAACTAGCGGCGACGGCGACATCCATGGCCAAATATCTGCAACAGAGCGAAAAGGCGGCGATACTCCCGGAGGGAGTCGCGCCGGAGTACATAGAGCTGCTCCTCTGGGCCATGGAGCAAACAGATTCGCCGAATCCGATCGTGAGGGAGCGGTGGTGGGAGTATCGATCCCATATGGAGCATCCACCAGAGATTGAAGGATCGAGCATCTACAGGGTGCCGTTTGTGAGGGTGTCCTGCCAGAGCGAGCCGGTGGAGTCTTCGTCGACCGAACCCAACTGCAAGAGGAGAAAAGCAATTGGCCCGATGACGCTTCCCCGCCATCGTCTCCCTCGCCGTTCACATCGTCTCACGGGGCGGCTGTCTGCCGCCGAGGAATAGGAGGGGGCTGCCCCCCCCAGCCCAATAGTCGGGCAGGTTGTGAATTGTCAGGAGGAGCTTAGGGTTGTCAGTATTTGCAGGTTGTGAATTGTGTTTTGTGTTGTGTATTTTGAGAGTACTTTCAGATATGAATGTCTTTTGAATTTCAGATTTGCAGTATTGAGCATATGAAATATTTTATGAATTCTAGATATCTATTTTTAGCACTTAAAAAATGTAGTTTCATAGGAGTATAAAAGTGCAGACAATGTGATTCTCAGAGAAGAAACTGCAAGTTTCAGTTTCAGATAAGAAACTGCAAGTTCAGTTTCAGATAAGAAGCTGCAACTTTCAGAGGCAGAGCATTTATATTAACACGGCCTTTTCAAACAAGGTTAACATCATGTTGGAAGTTTTATTCATGGTCGAAAATGGAACTACCAGCCAGTTAACATCATGCTGATCAACATTCATGCATAGCACATCTTCATATGATGCACAGTCAAAATGCCCACACAATGTCGAGTGTGCGAAACACAGAGAAAACGAGGGACGAAGTTTTGGCAAGTGTTGGACGTGGTTTTGGGCTGCCCCGTCTAGGCTTTCATTTTTAACATGCGCAGCCCACGACCTCGGATGGGAGGTCCATAGGCCTGTTTGTATTTTCTTAGGGCCGTCATGTATCGACCGGCCTATGGACCTCCCATCCGAGGTTTTATTTTTGACAGCCCAATTTATGTATTTTTTTTAAGAAAACGCAGAGGTCTGTTCTATTTTTCTATATAAGAATAGGAACGCCAGGTCCAACTTATGTTTCCCTTCTAACTATATTATATATATTTAAATTATTTTATATGTTGACTGTTTAGTTCACATAATTGGCAAATAGATGACCGCTCTCGCGATCCCCTTCGCCCCCGCCACCACATCCACCCTCGCCGCCGCCCCCGCCACTACCTCCACCCTCGCCGCCGTCATAGATCTCGCCACCACCCCCCGCCTCCTGACTCCGGGCGCGCCTGCCCCCCTCAGCAAGTCCGCTCGCGCGCCCCATGGAGTCGTCGGCCATTTCCATGGGGGAATGGCTGGAAGACAGCAGATGTACAAGATGCATCTCCCACATGTCTACAAAGCCTTCCCACGGATGCTCCAGCCGCTCAACTCCGTCGCGCCGGCGGTGCTGCGGGAGACTCGAGGGAGGATATGGAGGGAGCGGGCGGTGCGGATCCGCGACGACGCTCTCTCCTGGACCCAGTGCAAGCGCGAATGGAGGGAAGCAGAGGAGGAAGCTGCGAGGGAGGAAGCCGAGGAGGGACCGAATCTGTTCTCTCACTCGCGCAGGTATGCTCGGATGTGCAAGGATCATGTGAATTGGGAGCTGCTGAATCTAGCCCGGATCTACTTCGAAGGAGATTTCTTGGAGAAGCACAGGATGCCCCACCCCAGGGAGCCGCCGATTGCGTTCATTCGATGGGCGAAAGGAGAAGTGAATTCAGGAGATCCACGCCGTGCTGCGAGATGGGAATGCTTGACTAGACTCATGCCCGCCAGCACGCCACCGGAGCCGGAGCAGGTGGATCCCCTACCTTACCTCTCCCCCAAACCTGCAGAAGATTAAAATTAGGCTTGCAATCTGCTTCATTTGAGTTGTCTGGTGGTTATTTATGCTTCGTGAGAGACAACATCTGGCTGGAGGATGAGAAGGAACCAGGAACTCCGATGAATTTCCCCTATCACAATGGGGGGGAGCGCCGGTTGGGCAGTGGTACGGCCCACCTCCACCCCAAATGGGGGCACAATCTGGGCAGGCTCCTGTAATTGCCCAAGATCAATCTGCTGGTGGTTCTGACTCTCGGATCAGGGGGAAATCTCAAGGCAAGAATCAGCAAAAGAAGAGACAGGACATCCAGAAAACTGCTCCTGCCCCTGCTTCGGGCCTTATGGCATACTCTGAGGTGATCTGCTACAACTGTGGGGAACCAGGGCATCATTTGGATAAATGTGTCAAGCCCAAGAGTTGTTTTATCTGCAAAATGGTTACCCATAAAGTTGAGAATTGCCCTGTCAGAAGGAAAACCCACAGTTCTGCTAGATATGTTGGAAGTGCTGCTCCAGGATTAGGGTTCTACCACATAGACCCACCTGATGAAAATGCTCAGTATCATGGCTCCCTGAAGAATGTGGGGATTGTTCTGGTAGAAGCTGGTGAAGTGACCAAGCAGGAACTTGCCACTGAGTTTGCAGACATTTACAAAACCAACTGGCCCTGGCCAATCAATGCCCTAGATGAGTGGACATTCTTGGTCAAATTCCCTCCTGAAATAGATGTAGTTCAAGTTGCTGGATACCCCTGTTTTGGTCTCAAAAAAGACAATGTTGTAGTCAATGTTGAAGTCTGGAAAGGCAGGATTGAGGCTGAAGAGGACCTCCAGGAAACTTGGATCAAGATCAGGAAATTGAACCCCCAAGTGGTGTGACTGGACTATGCTGGATCAAATCACTTCCACTCTGGGGGTCTTACTGGATGTGGATTGGCAGCATAATTTCAAGTCATTCTATGAAACTGTTAGGGTCAAAATCTTATGTAAAGATCCCTCCAAAATCCCTGCTGAAAGGCTTTTTGGAGTTGGGAACAAAATCTACAGGCTACTCATTGAGGTGGAGTCCTTAACCCCCACTGAAACTGGCACCTCCACCAACCTCTCTGCTGGTACATATGTCTCTGCAGCTGAAACTGGTACCAATCTTACTGAAGATGCTGAATCCAACAGGAGCTCTAGATCTGAATCAGATAAAGGGCCTGCTGCCAATTCTGGGGCCCCTAACATCAGAGGACAGTCTTTTGGCCACAATCAGATGCTTGGAGAAACTACACCCACTTCAGTCCTCAAGACACACCTCCCTGATTCTCCATACACTCCTCAACTCAGCATCCAGGAAAAGATCTTGAATTCTGTGCTTGATGAAACTGATGGATTCAACCTCCTCAGGGAAATGGAGCTCCTGGAAGATGATGATCTGATGGAATTAGAAGGTTCTGTAGATCTACAAGAGGATCAAGAGGCACTTGTTGAAACAACTGAACTCCCAGACAATTTGGACTCAAAATACAACTCTGACTTCCCTGCCCTTCCTAAGGAGAAGCACCTTCCCAAATGGGGTCCTGTTCAAGCCACCAGAACCAGTGCCAGGGTAGCTGGTGACAAGAGAACCATTATTGAAAAGGCTCAACAGCTCAAAGAGGTTCAGAACCTGGAAGTGCAAAAACCCCAGGGTATGAAACACACTTCCTTCTCCAACTTTAATGATCCTTCCTTCAATGCCATTGCTGCTAAGATTGGTGTAGATGTTACTTCTCTTAATGATGGCATTGAATGCTCTTCCTTTATTTACCCTCACCAAAACAGATCTGAAGGCTCTGTTTGTGAGAATTTTTCTCTAGATGGTAGTTCTAGTTTAGACTGCCTTCGATAAAGTTGACCTTGATTTCCTTATGAAACTCCTGGAGCTTAGAGGTTTTGGGGGTAAATGGACTAGTTGGATCCAGCAACTTACTCATGGGGGGTCTGTTGGGGTCAAGTTAAATAACTGTGAAAGTGATTTTTTCCTTGCTGGTAAAGGCCTTAGGCAAGGTGACCCCATCTCCCCGCTTTTGTTTAATTTAGTAGTGGTCGTTCTTACTAAAATGCTGAGCAAAGCTGCTGATCATAGTCTGATTGCAGGGCTCTGTCCTGAGGTCTGCCCTGGTGGCATCATCTGCCTTCAATATGCAGATGATACCATCCTTTTCTTAGACAATGACTCCACACATGCTAGCAATCTGAAAACTGTTCTAACCTGTTTTGAACAAGTCTCAGGCATGAGAATCAACTACTCTAAAAGTGAACTCATCCCTATCAACATGGATGATCAGGAGTTAGCTGACTTCCTCTCTATTCTAGTCTGTAATAAAGGTAACTTCCCCATTAAGTACCTAGGTATCCCTCTCCACTATGATAAACTGAGGAGAGAGGATATCCAACCCCTTCTGGATAAAATCATTAAAAGGATTGCTGGGTGGAGGGGCAAACTTCTCTCTTACAGAGGTAGATTGATCCTCATACAAGCTTGTTTGGCTAGCATTCCAGTGTATCTCCTCTCCTTCTTCAAGTTCCCTAAATGGGCAGTGAACCTCATCAATTCTCAGATGTCTCATTGCTTGTGGAATGATTTTGAGGGAAATAGGAAGCTACACCTTGCTAATTGGGCCCTAGTCTCTATGAAAAAAGATTTTGGAGGCCTAGGCATACCTAACCTCCAAGAAATTAACATCTGTCTTCTAGGGTCTTGGATTAAAAGATTCTATGAGGAAGACCTGAAACCCTGGAAGCTTCTTATTGCCCATAAATACCTAGGAAATAAACCTAATATTTTTGTCCCTTCCTCCAACCCTAAGACCTCTAGATTCTGGAAAGGATTAAAATCTATTATGCATGCTGTGAAATTTGGCTACAGATGGAACATAGGGGATGGGAGCAGAACCAGGTTCTGGGAAGATACTTGGTTTGGCACATCCCCCCTAGCAGTCCAATTTTGGCCTATTTACTCTGTCTGCAATGAGCTTAACAAAAGTGTCAATGAAGTTTGGGACGGTCAATGCCTAAAACTCTCTTTTAGAAGGAACTTTAGTGATAGTCTCATGGAACAATGGTTCCAGTTGGAGGAAATTGCCAAAAGCATTACCTTTACTGCCGAGCCGGATGCCCTGATTTGGCAGCTGGACAATAAGGGGAAGTATTCCTCCAGCTCCCTCTATCATGTTATCAACTTTAGAGGGGTTCAACCCGTGTTTATCCCTGCTGTCTGGAAATTGAGAGTTCCCCCTAAAATTCATGTATTTCTCTGGCTTCTCTCCAAAAACAAATTGATGACTAGGGATAACCTTAGGAAGAGACACATCATCAAACCCCTTGATTGTGTTTACTGCTTGGAACAAGAGTCTTGTTCTCACCTATTTTTTGAATGTATAGTTGCTAAACATCTCTGGGCCCACATTGAGGAATATTTCTCTAGTCAGATTGGCTCATCCTTCGAATCTGTCGCCAGATTCTGGATTGCTACCAAAAAGTGCTCAGTTTTAAATACTGTTAGCTCAGCTGTCCTTTGGTGCCTCTGGAAATATAGAAATGCTATGATTTTCAGTAACACCTCCTGGATTTCCATTCCGCAGGTCTTGAGGTTGATCAGGAACATGGTGAGGAACTGGGCGATTCTCTCCTCCGGATCGGACAAGGACAAGTTGATGAGCTTCGTGGAAACCCTAACAAGATCCCTCCAGAAACCGTTGGCGATCACTTGTGGCTGAACAAGGCTCGACCTGCTCTGGGGCTGGACCCGTGGGCTCGTCTCAAGATCTCTGATGAAGATGATGGGCACCTGGCGCCGAAAAAGAGGGACATCCACCATGCTACGCCTTCCAGCCCGGTGTCTCCGCTTGCTTACTGGTCGCCGCAGGCTGACACGGCCCCTCGGCTGAAGACCATGAAGGCTTCGCTGGACCCTCCTTGTGTCATTTGAGTGCTCTATCCGCTCTGCCTTTGGCACCGCTCGGGTGATTTGTGTTATTCAGAGAACTTGTTCATCCACCCCCCTAGTTTGTAGCTTTTCTACCTTTGCTTTCGAACTGCTCTTTGAGCTGCTGTATCAGAATATGTTGTGGTTTCGTTCTCAGCAATGGAACCGGGGAGATGCTCCCTGTTTTTCTAAAAAAATATTTTATATGTTATTATATATTATTTTTATTGTCATCATATATTTAACAGATACTTACATATGTAAGAAAACAATATCCCACATCTTATTAACTTATAAAAATAATTTCTTAACAAATAAAATCCTGGATTGTTTTGGCACGAAAATCCTAGTGATTGTGTACAAAAGCTTGGTAAGATTTAAGGACAAATGTAATAATATCACTTATTATTTAAATATATTTATAACAAAATGCTCAGCCCCTTTTTATTTTTTGATAACATTGCTGGCCCAACCCAACATTATAATTAGAATCAGCCCAGCAAAATCGTGTATTTCGAGAAAGTGCAAATGGCCTGTAATTTTTTAGTAAATAAAATAAATGGGCCGCATGGACGCTACATTATTTGTTCACCCAGCCCAGCTAATGGCTGTAATTCAAAAAAAGATCAAATTGACTGTAAATTCTACCGCACAAAAAAAGACTGTAAATTCTGAAAAAATGGGTTGAATACGTGCCACATTTTTGGAGGCTGAAATGTGGGCCAATAGGTCGAAGCCAATGCAAGTCGTTGTCAATTTAGTCAACAAATGATTCTGACATGTTAGCCGTTGGATTTACATCCAACGACCGGCATCCATCTTCAATCTCTCGTCTTCTTCCTCCAGCGCCGCCGGGACCACCTCCCGCCTCCTGCTGCTAGCAGCTCTGCTTAGCACGCTTCGCTATGAAGCGCTACTCCACCATTGGCCAGGCCATCCCTCCACCCCTCCACACCTCCTGTTCTTCTCCACCGACTGCCGAACCACACCGCACTAGAACCAGTTAACCCTCGTACACCTCTCTGTCTGCGACTCTACTCCCGCGTCTTCCCATCTCCGGCTCGTTGCTGTCCGGGGCCTCGCCGTCGTCCACCACCTTGGATGCGCTCGGCGCGGCGTGGTCAACATGGTCAACGAACGACACCATCGGAAGTAGACTGTGCGTGGAGAGGCTGACAGCTGGGTCCACGGCCGCACACAAGGAAATGCCTCCTTATTACGCGCAAAATAATGATTCCTCCACCTGACATCTGGGACCCACCGGAAGGGCCTCTGTATTTCGCGAAATAAAGTGCCCCCCGCTGACATGTCGGACCCACCAGCTATCTTCGCACGCAAGGAAGTGCCTCCTTATTACGCACAAAAAATGAATATTTCCCCTGCCAGCTGGAACCCAGCATAGTGGGAGGCTGACTTGTGGGCCTACCAAGTTGACGGGGATGGAGGGCTTTGTCAACTTAGTCAATATGAACGATTCTAGCTCCTGTTACCGTACGATGTTCATCCAACGGCCATAGTGCTTCTTCAACCTCTGGTCTTCTTGCTCCAGCCGCCCAAACCAGCGCGGTCGTGCCGCGTGCTCCTGCCTCCCGTGGCCGGCTGTGATGCCGTGGAGGCCTCACCGCCCCCTACTACTCCCACCGCTGGCCAGGACATCCCTCTACTCACCCACACTCCATGTTATTCTGCGGCGACAGGAGCCTCACACCGCAGCCGAACTAGTGAACCCTCGTACTCCTCTTCGCGTGGGCATCACTGCTGCGTCTTCCCCGGCTCCGAGTCATCCCCTTCCTAGTCCTCGTCGTCGTCCACCGCCCTAGTGCTCTCGGCATGGCATGGTCAATGTGGTCAACGACCGACTTCCATCGGAAGAGTACTGTACATGGAGAGGCTGACAACTGGGTCCACGACAGCCGCAAGGAAGTACCTCCTTATTACGCGGAAAATAATTATTCCTCCACCTGACAGCGGGGACCCACCGGACGGGCCACCAGTATTTTGCGAAAAAAATCGTTTCCACTGACTGTTGGGACCCACCGGACGGGCCACCGTATTTCAGAAAAAACGTTCCCCCCGCTGTCAGCTCGGACCCACCGGAAGTGCCTCCTTATTACGCACAAAAAAATGAATACTCCCCCGGCTAGCTGGGACCCACCTTGCTGGGAGGCTGACTTGTGGGCCTACTAAGTTGACGGGGACGAAGGGCTTTGTCAACTTAGTCAATATGAACGATTCTAGCTCCAGTGACCGTACGATGTCCATCCAACGGCCGTAGTGCTTCTTCAACCTCTGGTCTTCTTGCTCCAGCCGCCCAAAGCAGCGCCGGTCGTGCCGCATGCTCCTGCCTCCCGTGGCCGGCTGTGCTGCCGCAGAGGCCTCACCGCCCCCTACTATTCCCACCGCTGGCCAGGCCCTGCGGCGACGGCAGCCTCACACCGCAGCCGAACCAGTGAACCCTCGTAGTCCTCTCCACGCGGGCTTCCACTGCCGCGTCGTCCCCTTCCTAGGCCTCGCCGTCGTCCACCGCCGTGGTGCTCTCCGCGCGGCGTGGTCAACGTGGTCAAGGAACGACTTCCATCGGAAGAGTACTGTACGTGGAGAGGCTGATAGCTGGGTCCATGGCCACAGCCCAGTTTTTTTGTGATTTGCCAAGTAAGTCGCTTTGTCAGGCCTGTTGGGCTGCAAATCTTTCAAGACGAGGAGAGCTTTCATTCGGCTGGCCGAGAAAATGGCCCATCAGTAATGAGAAATGGGTTGTACATTTTTAAAACACATCAAACCGGCAATTAGTTTCAAATATCTTTTTTTCATTTCAAGATTTTAAATTACATTAATTTTTATGCGTGGAGAATTTGTTGGATTTTATATTGATATACATTTATTTTTAAAATCAGTTTGAATGTGAGTCAAAATTTCGGATTAAAAACAGTTCGGACCGCACCGAAATATGCAAAATTTCGTATAATTTTTTAACCGTTGCCACAATATGGGCTGTAATGCTAACAAAAAGAATATGGGCTCCAAAAAAACCTTAAGAATTAGCAAATGGGCTGTAAATTATTAGAAATAATGGCAGATGGGTTGTATGCTGTTTTCCACAGATTTGAGGCTTTCCTAAAAAAAGGTTGACGCACAAGCACTGACTGTTGGATGTCCATCCAACGGCCGTCGTGCTTCTTCAATCTCTGCTCTTCCTGCTCCAGCCGCTCAAACAAGCGCCGGCGGGACTGCCTGCTCCCTCCTCCTCGCGGCCGGCTGTGCTGCCGCGCAGGCCTCACCGCCCGACCGTACTCCCATCGCTGGCCTAGCCATCCCTCTACTCACCCACACCTGCTGTTATTCTCCGGCGACGGCAGACGAACCAGTAAACCCTCGTACAGTCGTACTCCCCTCCACGTGGGAAACAACTACCGAGTCTTCCCTGCCTCCGTGTCGTCCCCTTCCTAGGCATCGCCGTCATCCACCGCCCTGGTGCTCTCAGCGCGGCGTGGTCAACGTGGTGAAGGAACGACTTCCATCAGACATGGACTGTACATGGAGAGGCTGACAGCTGGGTCCACGGCCGCAGCAAGGAAGTGCCTCCTTATTACACGGAAAATAATGATTCCTCCACCTGACAGCTGGGACCCACCAGACGGGCCACTGTATTTCGCGAAAAAACATTTCCTCCTGACTGCTGGGACCCACCAGCTACAGCTTCAAACGCAAGGAAGTGCGTCCGGGCAAAAAAAAACGATTCGCCCCCTGACTGCTAGGACCGACCAGCTACATCTTCGCAGGCAAGGAAGTGCCTGACAGTCGGGACCCACCTGGTCGAAGCGTACGTAGCGTTGTCATTCTAGTCGCGAATGTGTATGTACATATATACTGGTCGATGTAGAGGCGCGCACGTGTTGTAGTAGAGGCGCGCACGTAGCATGTACACGTACGTACAGCGGCCAGGGTGCAAGAAAGAAAATATGGCCATGTATGTGTACATACGGGCGGGGTCTCGAACGCCTACTCGCGCATACGTACGGCCAGGGCTCATGTACATGACTAGGTCGGAACGGAGAAACAGCGTCATCATCGTGTTCATGGGGAGGCAACTGAATGCGCCGTGTTCATGGGGAGGCAACGGAATGCGTCGTGTTCATGGGGAGGCAACAGAATGCGTCGTGTTCATCGGGAGGGCTTGGACGGAACAGGCGATGGAAACAAGGCATGGCGTACCGCAGAATGGAGGAAACGGCCTTGTGTTCGACCGGCCACATTTGAAACGGGATCCTGTTCATCGGGAGGGGTCTGGCGTACCGCAAAACGGAGGAAACGGACCTCCTACGGTCGAAACAGGGGTCCTGTTGATCGGGAGGGGTGTGGCGTACCGCAAAACGAACGAAACGGACTTGTGTTGGAGCGCTACGGTCGAAACGGGGGTCCTGTTCATCGGGAGGGGTGTGGCGTACCACAAAACGGGACTCCACGGGATACTGTTCATCTCCACCGTCGACCTCCTCCAGCCTCCATGGGCTCCTGTTCATCCAGCCTCCACGGGCTCATGTTCATCCAGCCTCCATGGGCTCCTGTTCATCCAACCTCCACCGCGCGCTACTCCACCGGCTACTGTTCAACCACCCCTCCACCGTCTACTGTTCATCCAGCCCTCCACACCACGGGTCCTGTTCAACCACCCCTCCACGGGCACCCCTCCATCGTCTACTGTTCATCCAGCCCTCCACACCATGGGGTCCTGTTCAACCACCCCTCCACCGTCTACTGTTCATCCAGCCCTCCACACCACGGGGTCCTGTTCATCCACCCCTCCATGGGCACCCCTCCACCGTCTAGTGTTTATCCAGCCCTCCACCACACCACGGGGTCCTGTTCATCCAGAGGCAACGCCACCGCTCACTGTTCATCCAACCCCCCCCCCCCACAACGCTCACTGTTCACCCCATCGATCGGCTTCAGTTAGCAGCAGTAGCGAAGGAATCGCTCGATCGGGTTCAGTTAACAGCCATCGATCAATCGCTCGGGTTCAGCATCGCGTAGCCTGCAGTGCAATCACTTGGGTTCAGTTGGAGCCCAACGCCTCGCTCGGGTTCAGTTAGAGCCAACGCCTCGCACACACGCGCGTACGTGTACGAGAGAAACACGCATCGCTCGGCCCCCGACCTCCCACCGTAACCGGGAACTCCCCGAAATTTTCCTCCCCCTCGCTTCTACCACGGTTTTTTCCGTCATGGACGGCCCAAAGAATGTCATGCAGCTGTGTCTCCGGCCCACCCAGGACAAAAAGCCCATTTTCTGTCATGATTTTTTGTCATAAAAGTAGGAGCCCACCACATCTATGATGATACCGGGTTTTGTCACAATTATCATCATAGAAGTGTCATATGTATGACAGAAAAAAATTCGTTCAGCCCAAAATGTCACGGATGTGTCTTTTTTGTAGTGGTGGTGGCGTTGGAGCTCGTGGTTCTCCGGCAGAGCTTCGCTAAGCGCTACGGAGGAGGAGAAGGTGTAGGAAGGGGGAAGGGTTGCGCCAGGAGAAGGGGTTGTGGTTGCCTTCCCACCCCCCCACTATTTATAGGGGGAAGGGGAGAGGGGGGCGGCCCCCTAGATCCATCTAGAGGGGGGCGGCCCCTCGGGGGGGCAGCGGCCCCCTTAGGGTTTCCAACTAGGGGGGCGCCCGCCCCCCGGGGGGCAGCGGCCCCCTAGGGTTTCCAACCCTAGGCGCCTTGGGCCCTTGGGGGCGCACCAGCCCACTAAGGGGCTGGTTCCCACCCAACTACAGCCCATTACGTCCTTCGAGGCAGGTGAACTCTCCCAGTGGACCGCCGGAACCCCTTCGGTGGTCCCGGTACAATATCGATAAACCCCGAAACCTTTCCGGTGCTGAAACTGGACTTCTCATATACAAATCTTCACCTCCGGACCATTCCGGAACTCCTCGTGACGTCTGGGATCTCATCCGGGACTCTGAACAACTTTTGGTAACCACATACAATTCCCGTTGCAACTCTAGCATCACCGAACCTTAAGTGTGTAGACCCTACGGGTTCGGGAACTATGCAGACATGACCGAGACATCTCTCCGACCAATAACCAACAGCGGGATCTGGATACCCATGTTGGCTCCCACATGTTCCGTGATGATCTCATCGGATGAACTACGATGTCAAGGATTCAATCAATCTCGTATATGATTCCCTTTGTCTACCGGTATAGCACTTGCTCGAGATTCGATCGTCGGTATTACCGATACCTTGTTCAATCTCGTTACGACAAGTATCTTTACTCGTTCCGTAACACATCATCACGTGACCAACCCCTTAGTCACATTGATCTCATTATGATGATGTCTTACCGAGTGGGCCCAGAGATACCTCTCCGTCACACGGAGTGACAAATCCCAGTTTAGATTCGTGCCAACTCAACAGACACTTTCGGAGATACTCGTAGTGTGCCTTTATAGCCACCCAGTTACGTTGTGACGTTTGGCACACCCAAAGTATTCCTACGGTATCCGGGAGTTGCACAATCTCATGGTATAAGGAAATGATACTTGACATTAGAAAAGCTTTAGCAGACGACCTACATGAACTTGTGCTATGCTTAGGATTGGGTCTTGTTCATCACATCATTCTCCCAATGATGTGATCCCGTTATCAACGACATCCAATGTCCATGGTCAGGAAACTGTGACCATCTATTGATCAACGAGCTAGTCAACTAGAGGCTGACTAGGGACATGTTGTGGTCTATGTATTCACACATGTATTACGATTTCCGTATAACACAATTATAACATGAAGAATAGACAATTATCATGAACAAGGAAATATAATAATAACCATTTTATTATTGCCTCTAGGGCATATTTCCAACAGCCACCAAGACAATGGGAGAGACTCCATTCTTCCTCGTCTACGGAGCTGAAGCGGTCCTCCCTCACGAGGTCAAGCATCGCTCCGCACGGGTCCTGGCATTCGACGAAACGCGGCAGTACGCCACGCGGGGGATGGACCTCGTGTTGGGGGAGGAACGTCGCCGCGAAGCTGCGCTACGGGCGGGGAGGTACCAGCAAGCACAGCGGCGATACCACTGCCGCAACATCCGCTCCAGGACACTTGAGATGGGAGACCTAGTCCTGAGGCGGGTCCTCTCGGCGGCGGCGGCGGCTGCGGGTGCTGCTGGTGCTGCGGCTTGGGTGGCGAGGTGGGGCGGCGGCGGCGGGTATTTAAGAGGGGGAGGGGGAGGGGTCGGCTTAGGGGAGGTGTTGGCGTTCTGGGGACGGGGGTCCCCAGACTTGCTTGCCTGTGGCCCGCTGCGTGGCTATGCCAGCAGGCCGTACAACCCATCTTCATCAACAAGGCATCCAAGACCCTCATGAGGGGCCAAGCCTCGTGAGGCGGACGACACAAGGCCTCCTCTGGAGTGGCCTAGTCAGACAGGCTCATGAGGAGTGGAGATATCAAGGCGAGGCGAACCTCACGAGGCTCTCATGACGTGAGCCATGCCGATCGACGCCAGGCGGGCGCCAGCGCGCGCAGCGTCCTTGTTTCCTCTTTGGTGCTAAGGAAACCAGGGCAGGCGAGGAGTACTGAGGCATCAGGAAAAGGTTGCCATTTTGGTGCAACCAGACCAAGACCAGAAGGACGGCAAGACAGAGGTCATCGTGGAGCCCAAGACGGCGTCACCACCGGAGCCTGTGGCAGGGGAAGACCACTTTTGTCAGGATAGCTTGTACTAGCTGTCCCCCTTTAAATTTGCCCGCCATTGTTGGCTCCCTTCCCGCTCAAGATTTGGGAAGAGGACCAGGGCCTCTATAAGTAGGACTATAGGACTAGCCACCACCATAGGCAGTGGGACATCTTAGATCACTGTCACCCACACAAGTTAGCCAAGAACAAGAACACCTCAACCTCAGGAGGTTGTTCTTCCCATTGTATTGTTCATCATTAGCCCAAGAGGAAATCCACCACCACCACACTGGAGTAGGGTATTACACCACAACGGTGGCCCGAACCACTATAAATCTTGTGTCTTTCTGTGTTGCGAGTTCATCGAGTTCGTCCGCGAGATCTTAGCAAGTTAGGGCGTAGATCGGTGGGAGGAAAAGACTTCGCGCGCACCCCAGTGTTCGAACCTTAAGGGTTTGCCGGAACCCCACATCCGACAGGAGGGGCAACCCGAGGCGGCGGCGGTCTCCCGGACTCCGGCGGAGCCCGGTGTGGGCACGGGGCACGCAAGGGAGGCGGTGGCGCGGGGTTGGGCCGGTCGGCTCCGCTGGGCTTCGGCCCAGTCGGGCACTGATTTTTTTTTAAAATAACGTTTCGACGAAAATAAATCCTAGAAAAATAAATAAAAATCTAAAAATGCCAAAACAAATTTTCACCGTCTAAATAAAATATTTAGAACAAGATGAAAATTTTCTTGGCCCTAAAATGCAATTTTGAAAACGTGCAATTTTTCTAATGCAAAAAAATTGCAAAAAAATCGAAATAAAACATTTATTTGATTTTAATATTTTTCCTCTAATATTTCATCTATCTTGGGGAAGTCATTTTATCTCCTCTCATATATTTTTATTTTAGAAATATTAGGAAGGAAAAATAATCAAAACCAAATGATCCTCTTTTCAAAATTTGAGAGAACTCAAATATGAAATTTAACGAAATCCCCAACTCTCTCCGTGGGTCCTTGAGTTGCGTAGAATTTCTAGGATCAAGCCAAAATGCAATAAAATATGATATGCAATGATGACCTAATGTATAACATTCCAAATTGAAAATTTGGGATGTTACAAACCTACCCCCCCCCCTTAAGATGAATCTCGCCCTCGAGATTCGGGTTAGCTAGAAAATAGGTGTAGGTGGTCTTTGCGAAGACCATCCTCTCGTTCCCAGGTGGCTTCGTCCTTGGTATGGTGGCTCCACTGAACCTTGCAAAACTTGATGACTTTGCTATGAGTAACCCGGCTGGCAAACTCGAGAATCTTGACTGGTTTCTCCTCATAAGTCAAATCATTATTCAACTGTATCGCTTCAAGCGGTACTATATCTCTCAGAGGAATGTCAGCCATCTCTGCGTGGCACTTCTTCAACTGAGAAACATGGAACACATCGTGAACTCCTGACAATCCTTTGGGTAATTCCAACTTGTAAGCAACTTCTCTCATACGTTCCAAAACTTTGTATGGTCCCACAAAACATGGCGCTAACTTTCCCTTAACTCCAAAACGCTTTACTCCTCGAAGTGGTGATACTCGAATATACACTCTGTCTCCGATTTCATAGACTACCTCCTTGCGTTTTGAGTATGCATAACTCTTCTGTTGGGGCTGAGCTACCTTCAGTCTGTCTCGAATCAGTTTAACCTTCTCTTCTGATTCCTTAATCAAATCTGGTCCAAACAACTGACGGTCTCCAACTTCATCCCACATCAACGGCGTCCTGCACCTTCTTCCATACAGGGCTTCGAACAGTGCCATCTTCAAACTGGCCTGGTAACTGTTGTTGTATGAGAACTCCGTGTAGGGCAGGTTGTCATCCCAACTAGATCCATAATCTAGTGCACAAGCTCTCAACATATCCTCTAGAATCTAGTTGACTCTCTCGGTCTGTCCATCCGTTTGCGGGTGAAAAGATGTACTGAACTCCAGTCTGGTTCCCAAAGTTTCATGCAACTGATTCCAAAACTTTGAGGTAAATTGGGTTCCTCTATCTGATACAATGGTCCTCAGAACTCCATGCAAACATACAATCCTGCTCATGTATATCTTGGCCAACTTCGCACTTGTATAGGTGGTTTTCACTGGGATAAAGTGAGCCACTTTGGTCAAGCGATCAACTAGTACCCATATAGAATCATACCCTGATTTGGTCTTGGGCAATCCGGTGATGAAATCCATGCCAAGCTTATCCCACTTCCATTCGGGTATCGGCATAGGCTGTAACAATCCTGCTGGCTTTTGATGTTCTGCCTTCACTCTCTGACATACATCACATACGGCTGCATACTCGGTAATATCCTTCTTCATAACAGTCCACTAGAAACGCTCCTTTAAATCCAAATATAGCTTGGTGTTTCTGGGGTGTATCGAGTATGGTGATTCATAAGCCTCCTGAAGTATTAACTTCCTGATCTTTGTGTTATTGGGCACATAAACACGGTCCTAAAACCACAATGTGTCGTGTTCATCCTCACGAAAACCTTTGGCCTTTCCTTTGCTCATTCTCTTTTATCTTGGCAATCTCTTTGTCATCCTTCTGAGCTTCTCTAATCTTTCCTAACAATGTAGACTGAACTTCCATTATTGCAACAAAACCTCTAGGGACAATCTCCAATCAAAGTTCCCTGAGATCCTCTACTAACTCATTTGGCAATCCTGTGCTTACGAGGGTGTTAGCATAACTCTTCCAGCTCAAAGCGTCTGCTGTGACATTGGCCTTGCCTGGATGATAGTGAAGCTTCATGTCATAATCCTTTATAAGCTCCAACCATCTCCTCTGCATAAGGTTCAGCTCCTTCTGTATGAAAATGTACTTCAAACTCTTATGATCAGTGTACATGTCACAACGGTTTCCAATAAGGTAATGTCTCCAAGTCTTCAATGCATGCACTACGGCAGCCAACTCCAAATCATGCGTGGCATAATTTAACTCATGCGGTTTCAGTTGTCGTGAGGCATACGAAACAACTCTTATGTCCTGCATCAGTACTCCTCCAAGTCCTAAGCGAGACGCATCGCAATACACTTGGAAATCCTTGCGTATATCCGGAAGAATCAGCACTGGGGCTGTAGTCAGACGTTTCTTTAACTCCTGAAAACTTGCCTCACACTCTTCCGTCCATTTAAATTTGGTATCCTTCTTCAATAACTCCGTCATTGGCTTTGCAATCTTGGAAAAATTCTCAATGAATCTCCGGTAGTATCCTGCGAGTCCAAGAAAACTGCGAATCTCTCTAACTGAAGTGGGTGCCAACCATTCAGTTACTGACTGAACCTTGGTGGGGTCTACTGCTATACAAAAATGTCCAAGGAATCCAACTTCCTTCAACCAAAACTCACATTTGCTGAACTTGGCATACAACTGATGTTCCCTGAGTTTCTCGAGAACTAAACAAAAATGCTCCTTGTGCTCCTCTTCATTCTTCGAGTATACCATTATATCATCAATGAACACCACAACAAACTTATCCAAATATTCCATGAACACCTTGTTCATCATGCTCATGAAATAGGCAGGGGCGTTAGTCAGTCCAAATGACATGACCGTATACTCATATAACCCATACCTTGTGGTAAATGCGGTTTTAGGTATATCCTTCTCCCGGATCTTCAGCTGGTGATATCCTAATCGCAGATCGATCTTCGAAAACACCTTAGATCCTTGCAACTGGTCAAACAAATCATTGATCATTGGCACTGGGTATTTGTTCTTGATCATCACCTCATTCAATGCACGATAATCAACAACCATCCTTAGAGGCTTATCCTTCTTCTCAACAAAAAGCACTGGGGCTCCCCATGGTGATAAACTCCGTCGGATGTAACCTTTCTCCAATAACTCCTTGATCTGCTTCTTAATCTCCTCCAGATCATTTGCGGGCATCCGGTAGGGTCTCTTTGATATTGGCCCTGTACCTGGCAATAGCTCTATCAAAAACTTGATGTCTCGATCCGGTGGCATGCCTAGTAGATCCTCTGGAAAAACATCTGGGTAATCCTTCACTACAGGCACTTCCTCCTGAACAACTCCCATGAGGGTATTTACTTGGCTCCTCCTAGGCGCATGCCTAGATACATACTTGATCCTTTTTCCCTCTAGGGTGTTGAGATAAATCGGCTTGCTAGCACAGTCAATGCTTCCTCCATACTTTGACATCCAGTCCATGCCTAATATCACATCCAATCCTTGTGACTCCAAAATTATCAGGTTTGACGGGAAAACATGGCTACCAATGGTTAAGGGTATCCGGTCGCACCATCGGCTAACCTTATACTCTGCTCCAGGTGAACTTACTAACAGAGGGGTCCTAAGGGATTGGGTTTGTAGTTTAAACTTATCCATGAATCCCCTTGATATGTATGAATGTGATGCACCAGTATCAAAAAGAACAAGGGCGGTAAAAGACTTAACCAAAAACTTACCGATAACTGCGTCTGGCTGCCCTTCAACCTCCTCCACGTTAACGTGGTTCACTTGTCCTTTGTTGAATGGATTGGGCTTCTTCCCAGCGCCCCCATTACTGTTTCCATTCTTCGCTTCAGGGCACTCCGTGGCATAGTGTCCAGTCTTCCCGTACTTGAAGCAAGTAATGTAACTTAGGTCTCTCTTGGCAGGTGAGGCTGGATTGGAGCGGTTCTGATTGTTGCTTGTTCCGTTCCCAGTCCCATTCATGGAACCATTGTGTTTATGCGAACTTCCTCCGTTGTGGTTAGGACCTCCATGGTTATGAACAAGTCCTCCCGAGTTCGGGGTTAGACGAGGCTTCTGCTGAGCTCCTGAGTTGTACCTTCCTTGTCCATACTTCCTTTTCTGGCTGTCAATTTGGTGCTGCTTCCCTTCAATCATAAGAGCCTTGTCTACCAACTCCTGGTGGTTGTTAAATGTTGCCACCATCAATTGCATGCTCATCTCATCATTCAGCCCTTCCATAAACTTCTCCTGCTTTGCGGCATCTGTGGACACATCGTCAGGGGCATGACGAGACAGCTTACTAAATTCATCCACGTACTGCCCCACAGTATGGTTCCCTTGGCGCAAGTTGCGAAACTCACGCTTCTTCATGCTCATAGCTCCCGTTGAGACATGGGCGGTGCAGAATGCTTGCTGAAACTGATCCCATGTATCAGTGGCTATAGGGTAGGTGACAGTGTAATTCTCCCACCATGAGGCTGCTGGTCCATCCAACTGATGTGCGGCAAAACGCACCTTCTCAGCATCTGTACATCCTGCAGTGGTTAACTCCCTTCCAATCCTGCGGAGCCAATCATCTGCCACTATCGGCTCGGTGCTACTCGAAAACACCGGCGGCTGCAACCTCAGAAAGCGGGCTAAGTTGTCAACTAGTGGTGGTGGTGGTGGTTGTTGTTGTTGGTGCCTTGGTTCTGAACTAACAACTGCATCAGTGTATTCTGCTGCTGGATCAACTGAGTGAGATCTGGTGGGAAGGTAAATTCGGGGTCATGTCTCGGAGGCATCTAAGGGTTTAGAGGGAAGAGAATAGAATAGAATGAGGTCTGTGAGAGAAACACTACCCATATGCACATGAGACAAACACAATCATATCACTCAATCAATCAAGCAAGGGCATACAATCGATCTAACTATCGTTACAAAAGTGCTCGGACTATACTATATACATGGTGGAATACTACTACTGATGTGGTGGTCTACTAGAAATATTGATCGGTTGAAGACTCCATGATGTCTGCTCTAGCTTCGTCTTCATAGTCATCATCGCTATCGTCAGGGTCCGAGTCGGTGTCGTCGATGATGATGTAGTCCTCAGAACGAATCTCCTTGG
Source organism: Triticum aestivum (assembly GCF_018294505.1). Taxonomy (NCBI): domain Eukaryota; kingdom Viridiplantae; phylum Streptophyta; class Magnoliopsida; order Poales; family Poaceae; genus Triticum; species Triticum aestivum. The sequence goes on from NC_057809.1 coordinate 460,933,368, forward strand.
GTTCATCATCTTCTCCTCCTGGTGCAGGGTCTCCCATGAAGACTCCTAGCTTCCTTTCTAGATCGTCATTCTTCTCCACTAGTACGACGATTTCCTCCTCATAATCTTTGCGAGTAGCCTTGAGTTCTTCCTCCAGTTCCGTGATCCTTGTCATCGCCTTCTTCAGATATATCATGCCTGCGCACATCTGATTCTCCTGGCGACGAATGTGCTGGTTTAACTCCTGGATGAAAGCTGCGATTAATCTATCCTTCCTGGTGTTGATCATCTCCCATTGCTCATCTCGGCGCCCACAAATTGTAGCGACCAGACCTCAAACAGTCTGATCTCTGTGCTCCGGTGTCATCCCTGGATCAGTAATGCTGACACCACACAGTACTCGGAGGATTTATAGCAGAGTAGCAATCACACACTTATTACATCGAATGTCTCAAAAGAGAACTTATTACAATAAATATGGCTTAAGGCCATCTAATAACGATAACAGCGGAAGGCTTGGAAGATAGGTGAGTCCATCAACTCCAGCGGCATCACTGAGTATAGAACCACGACCTAAAAACTCATTAATCGTCGTCTGAAAAGTCTGCAACATTAACGTTGTAGCCCGAAACGGGTCAGCACATGGAATATGCTGGCAAGGTAACACATAGAGAGTAATGGAATGCAACAGCTATACTATATGCATATTTGGCTGGTGGAAAGCTCTATGGTTATAGTTTTTGCGTAAAGCCAATTTTCCCTACTTCAAAGGAATAAATTTAATTACTATCATGGTGGTTGTTAAACATTGAGAATGGTTGACAGCATTCTCAATCCCAATTAAGTATCATTAACCCAACAAAATTAACTTTAGAGTAACATGTTGAGATTCACATGAAAATTCAGGTACTAGATACTGAAGATGTCCATAACCGGGGACACGGCTAACCATGATTAGTTTATTACACTCTGCAGAGGTTTGCGCACTTTTCCCCACAAGACTCGATCGCCTCCGTTTGTTTTCTCGCACTACATGGTGTTTGAGAAGACGGATGACCGAGACATAGTCTTTCAGAAGCGCTAGCACCTTACGATCGGGTAGACCGTACCACCTACATCCCCTACATCTGCTAGTCTACCACTGTAAGAGTTCGCACAACTTAATCAACTATGCCAGAGCCCATAATGGCTTGTGGCTGCACACGGAAGTTTCTAGTATGAATAATCTCATGATCCCTTTGAGCCTGGGTGGCGGTCCAAAAGAAAAACAGGCAAGTCCTGGAATACCCAGGTGCCTCAATCCACCCAGATGTGTGTTTAGGTTGCCACCTTAGATAAACCATTAATTAACAATCTCACATCTGTCATGGATATCACTCACCCAATCCACGTCTACTAGCATAGCATGGCATAATAAGCAAACGTAGAAGTAACTCCCAAAGGTTTGATAATAAACAGGTAATAGGTACTACCTCATCTACTTCCCATCCCACAATTTAATTAGATCCTAATCATGCAATGTGTGAGGATTGATCTAATGCAATAAAACTGGGTTGTAGAAAAGGTATGATCAAAGTGTTACTTGCCTTGCTGATGATCCGCGAAACCTAGAGATTCAAAGTAACAGGCGGCGCACTCCGGGTATTCTATCGCAGACAAACAAACAAGCATACAATAAGTACTCATCTAATGCACAGGTAAAACTCAAATAGAAGATCTAACCAGAAAGTTCAACTTAAGAACCCTGGTTTGCAAAAAGAATCAAATCGAACGAAGCAAAAGAAATCAAACGGCGAAAGAAAACAACTTCGTTCTAGCAATCTGGATCTAAATCAAATTTTTACAGTAGCAAAAACTTGTTTAAGTTGATTATTCGGAAAGAGGGTTTCGAGACGAAACTCCAGGCGCTTGAATCGCATGATTCCGATACACGAGCGAAAAGTTATACTAAAACGAAAATCGGATCAGAAATCGCGATCAAAAAATAACCGCGGAAAAATCCGATGAAAAAGAAAAACGACGAACGGAATTTTTTTTTAAAGAACGACACGGAAGTCGAGGCGGTGGCGAACCTCGGGCGGCGCGCGGCTCCGGCGGAACAGCGGCGGGGCGACGGCGGCTGGCGGCGGCGGGGCAGCGGCGGGGCAGCGGCGGCGGCTGGCGGCGGGGCGGCGGCTGCGGCGGCTGCTAGGGTTTGGGGGCTGGGGCGGCTGGGCTCTAGGGCCCCGGGGCGGCGCCTTATAAAGGCCCCGGCCAGGGGAGTCCTGGCCGAGTACGGCCCATATACGGTTCCGCTGTTTTTTTAAATAATTACGCTCGGGAAAAAAAATAAAAAGAAATACTAAACAGACTCCAAAAATTATGAAATAAATTTTCCCGGGTTTCTAAAATCAAGTCCGATAAAGTGAACATTTATTGGGGCCCTAAGCGAAATTTTGAAAAACGCGCATTTTTCCTAAATTCAAATAAAAAACTGAAAAACTCCGAAATAAAACTTATTTGATTTTTTTTATTAAATCCTCAATATTTCTATATTTTGGGAAAGTCATTTTATTCCCTCTCTCATATTTTTGTAATAGAAATAATTAATGATAAAATAAATAAAATCAAATGATCCTGTTTACAAAATTTGAGAAAACTCAAATATGTAAATAACGAAATCCCCAACTCTCTCCGTGGGTCCTTGAGTTGCTTAGGATTTTCTAGGATCAAAACCAAAAGCAAAATAAAATATGATATGCATGATGATCTAATGTATAACATTCCAGATTGAAAATTTGGGATGTTACAAACCTACCCCCCTTAAGATGAATCTCGCCCTCGAGATTCGGGTTGGCTAGAAAATAGGTGAGGGTGGTCCTTGAGCAAATCTTCCTCTCGCTCCCAGGTGGCTTCATCCTCCGTGTGGTGGCTCCACTGAACTTTGCAAAACTTGATAACCTTGCTGCGAGTGACTCGGCTGGCAAACTCTAGAATCTTGACTGGTATCTCCTCATAGGTCAAATTGTTATCCAACTGAATTGCTTCTAATGGCACTGTGTCTCTCAAAGGTATGTCAGCCATCTCCGCGTGACACTTCTTCAACTGAGAAACGTGGAACACATCATGAACTCCTGTCAATCCTTCTGGCAATTCCAACTTGTAGGCCACTTCTCCCATACGCTCCAAAACTCGATATGGCCCTACAAATCGTGGCACTAACTTCCCCTTAACTCCAAAGCTCTTAATCCCTCGAAGTGGGGATACTCGAAGATAAGCTCTGTCTCCGACTTCGTAAACTGTCTCCTTGCGTTTAGAATCTGCGTAGCTCTTCTGCCTGGACTGGGCTACCTTGAGCCTATCGCGAATCAACTTCACCTTCTGTTCAGACTCTTTAATCAGATCTAGTCCAAACAACTGGCGGTCTCCAACTTCGTCCCATGACAACGGTGTCCTGCACCTCCTTCCGCACAGAGCTTCGAAAGGGGCCATCTTCAAACTGGTCTGATAGCTATTATTGTAAGAGAACTCTGCATATGGCAAATTATCGTCCCAACTAGATCCATAATCTAGCGCACAAGCTCTCAGCATATCCTCCAAAATCTGATTGACTCTCTCGGTCTGTCCATCTGTCTGTGGATGAAAAGTTGTACTAAATTCTAGCCTAGTACCCAAAGTCTCATGCAACTGCTTCCAGAACTTTGAGGTAAACTGGGTTCCTCTATCTGATACGATGCTCCTCGGAACTCCATGCAAACATACAATCCTGGTCATGTATATCTTTGCCAACTTAGCACTGGTGTAAGTGGTCTTTACTGGGATGAAATGAGCTACCTTCGTCAATCGATCAACTACAACCCAAATCGAGTCATAGCCTGAACGAGTCCTTGGTAATCCCGTGATAAAATCCATGCCTAGCTTATCCCACTTCCATTCGGGTATCGGCAATGGTTGCAACAATCCTGCTGGCTTCTGATGCTCTGCCTTTACTCTCTGACATACGTCACAAACTGCTACATACTCCGCAATATCCTTCTTCATTCCGGTCCACCAGAAAATATCCTTCAAATCCAAATACATCTTGGTATTTCCTGGGTGAATCGAATACGGTGAATCATGTGCCTCTTGCAAAATCAACTTTCTGATCTCCGGGTCATTGGGTACATAAACACGGTCTTCAAACCATAGGGTATCGTGCTCATCCTCACGAAATCCTTTAGCTTTTCCTTGGCTCATTTTCTCTTTTATAGAAGCAATCTCCTTGTCAGTTTTCTGAGCTTCTCTGATTCTATCCATCAAAGTTGACTGAATCTCTAGTGCTGCTACATAGCCTCTCGGAACTATCTCCAAACATAGTTCACGAAGATTTTCTGCTAACTCCTTGGGTATTTCTCCCGTCATTAACGTATTGACATGGCTCTTGCGGCTTAATGCATCAGCTACTACATTAGCCTTCCCGGGATGATAATGCAATCTCATATCATAATCCTTGATGAGCTCCAACCATCTCCTTTGTCTGAGGTTCAACTCCTTCTGCGTGAAAATGTACTTCAAACTCTTATGATCCGTGTACACCTCACAATGATTTCCAATGAGGAAATGTCTCCATGTCTTCAATGCATGCACTACGACTACTAACTCCAAATCATGCGTGGCATAATTCAATTCGTGAGGCTTCAGTTGTCGTGAAGCATACGAAACAACTCTCCCTTCCTGCATAAGCACTGCTCCAAGTCCTCGACGTGAAGCGTCGCAATACACCTCATAATCCTTGGTTTGATCTGGCAAAATCAACACTGGTGAGGTAACCAAACGGTTCTTCAATTCCTGGAAACTTGCCTCACACTCCTCAGTCCATTTGAACTTAGTATCCTTCTTCAGCAACTCCGTCATAGGCTTCGCAATCTTTGAGAAGTTCTCAATAAATCTCCGGTAGTATCCTGCGAGTCCAAGAAAACTCCGGATCTCTCCAACTGTTGTTGGGGCTTCCCACTTGGTCACGGTTTCAACTTTAGCGGGATCTACTGCTATACCTTCTCCGGATATAACGTGTCCGAGGAATCCTACTTCCTTCAACCAAAACTCACATTTGCTGAACTTGGCATATAATTGGTGTTCTCTGAGCTTTCCAAGTGCCAAACGCAAATGCTCCTTATGCTCCTCTTCATTCTTCGAATATACCAGGATATCATCAATGAACACTACGACGAACTTATCCAAAAACTCCATAAACACTTTGTTCATCATGTTCATAAAATAGGCAGGCGCGTTAGTCAGACCAAATGACATAACGGTATACTCATACAGCCCATACCTGGTGGTAAAAGCTGTCTTCGGAATATCCTGTTCTCGAATCTTCAACTGATGGTACCCTGATCGCAAATCGATCTTGGAAAATACTTTAGCTCCTTGCAATCGATCAAACAGATCGTTGATCATTGGTAGTGGGTACTTGTTCTTGATTGTTACTTCGTTCAATCCTCGATAATCAACAACCATCCTTAACGATCCATCCTTCTTCTCCACTAGAAGTACTGGCGATCCCCAAGGCGAAGAACTTGGGCGAATGTAACCTTTATCCAGTAACTCCTTAATCTGCTTCTTAATTTCCACCAAATCTTTTGCTGGCATCCTATATGGTCGCTTCGATATTGGCCCAGTGCCTGGCAAAAGCTCAATCAAAAACTCAATGTCTCTATCCGGTGGCATGCCTGGCAACTCTTCGGGAAATACATCAGGAAAATCCTTTACCACTGGTACTTCCTCCTGCACAACTCCTGATAAGGAATTTACTTGTGTCCTGTTTGGCACATGCCGGGATACATACTTGATCCTTCTCCCTTCTGGTGTGGTAAGCAAAATTGACTTACTAGCACACTCAATATTCCCTTCATACTTTGATAACCAATCCATGCCTAATATCACATCCAATCCTTGAGATTCCAATACTACTAGGTCTGAGGGAAAAACATAGTTACCAATCCTTAATGGTAACCGATCACACCATAGACTAGCCATATACTCTGCTCCTGGCGAGGTTACTAACATGGGTGACCTAAGGGCTTGGGTTGGTAGGTTATACTTATCCACAAATCCCCTTGATATGTATGAATGCGATGCACCAGTATCAAAAAGAACGAGTGCAGTAAATGACTTAACCAAAAACTTACCTATTACTGCATCGGGCTGAGCTTCAACCTCCTCCACGCTAACGTGGTTCACCTGTCCCCTATTGAAAGGGTTCGGCTTCTTCCCAGAACTTCCATTGCCATTTTGGCCTTCAGGACATTCATTTGCATAATGTCCTGGCTTCGAACACTTATAGCAAGTGACTTGGCTCAAGTCCTTCTTGGCTGGGGTTGATGGGTTGGTGCGGTTCTGTCCATTGCTTCCTCCATTCCCATTACCATTCTTGGTGCCATTGTGATTGTGCGAGCTACCTACTCCATGGGTATGCTGAAAATGTCCTCCCGGTCTAGGGGTAAAACGTGGCTTCTGCTGAGCTCCTGAATTATACTTTCCTTGTCCATACTTCCTCTTGCGGTTCTCAATTTGCTGCTGCTTCCCTTCAATCATAAGAGCACGATCTACCAACTCCTGGTAGTTGTTGAAGGTGGCTACCATCAACTGCATACTCAACTCATCATTCAGTCCTTCCAGGAACTTCTCCTGCTTAGCTGCATCCGTAGCAACGTCATCTGGGGCATAACGTGCTAGCTTACTAAACTCCTCCACATACTGGCCAACTGTCCGTCCTCCTTGGCGCAAGTTACGAAACTCACGCTTCTTCATGGCCATTGCTCCTGCTGAAACATGGGCAGTACGAAAAGCCTGCTGAAACTGATCCCATGTGACAGTGTCGACTGGGAAGGTGGCTGTGAAATTCTCCCACCAGGATGCTGCGGGTCCTTCTAACTGATGTGCGGCAAACTTAACCTTCTCCGCATCTGTGCATCCTGCTGTGGTCAACTCCCTAGCTATCTTGCGGAGCCAATCATCTGCTACTATCGGCTCGGTGCTACTGGAAAACACCGGCGGATTCAGCCTAAGAAAACGGGCTAAGTGGTCAACAGGTGGTGGTGGTGGTGGTGGTGGGTTGTTGTTGTTGTTCCTCTGATTCTGATTCTGAACTAGCAACTGCATCAAAGTGTTCTGCTGCTGGATCAACTGAGTGAGCTCCGGCGGAAAGGCAAATCCGGGGTCACGTCTCGGAGGCATCTGAGGGTTTAGAAAAGACGAGATATAAGAATAGAGGGGGTCTAAAGAGAAAACACTACCCATATGCACATGAGGCAAAAGCAAACAATTCACTTCACTCAAACAAACAAAGGCATTCAATCGATCTAGCTATCGCAAAGTGCTCGGAATACTATATTTACATGGGGGACTACTACTACTGATGAGGTGGTCTACTAGAAATATTCTACGGTTGTAGACTCCATGATATCTGCTCCTGCTTCATCAACATAGTCGTCATTGCTACTATCTTGTTCCGAGTCGGTGCCGTCGATGATGATGTAGTCTTCCGGGCTAATCTCCTTGGGTTCTTCGTCTTCATCTACTGGTGTCGGGCCTCCCATAAATATTGCTAGCTTCATAGTTAGGTCGGCATTCTTATCCACCAATACTTCAATTTCTTCTTCATAATCTTCGCGTGTAGCCTTGAGTTCTTCCTCTAGTTCCTTGATTCTAGTCTTAGCCTTCTTCAGATCTATCATGTCGGCGCACATCTGATTCTCCTGTCGTCGAATGTGCTGATTTAACTCCTGAATAAAAGCTGCAATTGATCTATCTTTCCTGGTGCTGATCATCTCCCAGTGTTCATCTCGGCGTCCGCAAATCTGGTAGATAGTATCCTTGAGATCCTTGCGGTAGACTTCTCCAATGCGTCCCATGGCGATGTGAGCTGCCATACTCTTTCCTAGACTCCAAGTTGGTGCATCAAAAGAAAACTCTATGGGCTCAGTGACGGGCATGAACGTCCTTCCTGGAACTTGAACTTGAATCATCCAGCGCTCTTCTTCAGGTAAAGTGGCCTTGTAGGTTCCCGTGAAGCTTGGTATTCCTATGTTCAGGTATCTAGTGACTTCCTTCAAGTGGCGTCCAAAGGGTGTATCTTCATCTGGTTGGGTGAACTTGTTCCTTGCATCCGCCATCCTAAAGAGTAGAAGAGATGAGAGGTCAGAAGAGAAGAGAGTGAGTAGTGATCTAGGTCTTTAGCTTAGTGGTCGTGTCCTACAGTCAGCGTGTGCTCTGATACCATCTCTGTAGCGACCAGACCTCAAACAGTCTGATCTCTGTGCTCCGGTGTCATCCCTGGATCAGTAATGCTGACACCACACAGTACTCGGAGGATTTATAGCAGAGTAGCAATCACACACTTATTACATCGAATGTCTCAAAAGAGAACTTATTACAATAAATATGGCTTAAGGCCATCTAATAACGATAACAGCGGAAGGCTTGGAAGATAGGTGAGTCCATCAACTCCAACGGCATCACTGAGTATAGAACCACGACCTAAAAACTCCTTAATCGTCGTCTGAAAAGTCTGCAACATTAACGTTGCAGCCCGAAAACGGGTCAGCACATGGAATATGCTGGCAAGGTAACACATAGAGAGTAATGGAATGCAACAGCTATACTATATGCATATTTGGCTGGTGGAAAGCTCTATGGTTACAGTTTTTGCGTAAAGCCAATTTTTCCCTACTTCAAAGGAATAAATTTAATTACTATCATGGTGGTTGTTAAACATTGAGAATGGTTGACAGCATTCTCAATCCCAATTAAGCATCATTAAACCCAACAAAATTAACTTTAGAGTAACATGTTGAGATTCACATGAAAATCCAGGTACTAGATACTCAAGATGTCCATAACCGGGGACACGGCTAACCATGATTAGTTTGTTACACTCTGCAGAGGTTTGCGCACTTTTCCCCACAAGACTCGATCGCCTCCGTTTGTTTTCTCGCACTACATGGTGTTTGAGAAGACGGATGACCGAGACATAGTCTTTCAGAAGCGCTAGCACCTTACGATCGGGTAGACCGTACCACCTACATCCCCTACATCTGCTAGTCTACCACTGTAAGAGTTCGCACAACTTAATCAACTATGCCAGAGCCCATAATGGCTTGTGGCTGCACACGGAAGTTTCTAGTATGAATAATCTCATGATCCCTTTGAGCCTGGGTGGCGGTCCAAAAGAAAAACAGGCAAGTCCTGGAATACCCAGGTGCCTCAATCCACCCAGATGTGTGTTTAGGTTGCCACCTTAGATAAACCATTAATTAACAATCTCACATCTGTCATGGATATCACTCACCCAATCCACGTCTACTAGCATAGCATGGCATAATAAGCAAACGTAGAAGTAACTCCCAAAGGTTTGATAATAAACAGGTAATAGGTACTACCTCATCTACTTCCCATCCCACAATTTAATTAGATCCTAATCATGCAATGTGTGAGGATTGATCTAATGCAATAAAACTGGGTTGTAGAAAAAGGTATGATCAAAGTGTTACTTGCCTTGCTGATGATCCGCGAAACCTAGAGATTCAAAGTAACAGGCGGCGCACTCCGGGTATTCTATCGCAGACAAACAAACAAGCATACAATAAGTACTCATCTAATGCACAGGTAAAACTCAAATAGAAGATCTAACCAGAAAGTTCAACTTAAGAACCCTGGTTTGCAAAAAGAATCAAATCGAATGAAGCAAAAGAAATCAAACGGCGAAAGAAAACAACTTCATTCTAGTAATCTGGATCTAAATCAAATTTTACAGTAGCAAAAACTTGTTTAAGTTGATTATTCGGAAAGAGGGTTTCGAGACGAAACTCCAGGCGCTTGAATCGCCTGATTCCGATAAACGAGCGAAAAGTTATACTAAAACGAAAATCGGATCAGAAATCGCGATCAGAAAATAACCGCGGAAAAATCCGACGAAAAAGAAAAACGACGAACGGAATTTTTTTTAAAACGGCACGGATTTCGAGGGCGGCGAACCTCGGGCGGCGCGCGGCTCCGGCGGATCGGCGGCGGGCGGCGGCGGCTGGCGGCGGGGCGGCGGCTGCTAGGGTTTGGGGCTGGGGCGGCTGGGCTCTCGGGCCCCGGCGCGGCGCCTTATAAAGGCCCCGGCCAGGGGAGTCCTGGCCGAGTACGGCCCATAGTCGGTTCCGCTGTTTTTTTAAATAATTACGCTCGGGAAAAAGAATAAAAATAAATACTAAACGGACTCCAAAAATCACGAAATAAATTTTCCCGGGTTTCTAAAATCAAGCCCGATAAAGTGAACATTTATTTGGGCCCTAAACGCAATTTTGAAAAACGCACATTTTTCCTAAATTCAAATAAAAACTGAAAAACTCCGAAATAAAACTTATTTGATTTTTTTATTAAATCCTCAATATTTCTATATTTTGGGAAAGTCATTTTATTCCCTCTCTCATATTTTTGTAATATAAATAATTGATGATAAAATAAATAAAATTAAATGATCCTGTTTACAAAATTTGAGAAAACTCAAATATGTAAATAACGAAATCCCCAACTCTCTCCGTTGGTCCTTGAGTTGCTTAGGATTTTCTAGGATCAAAACCAAAAGCAAAATAAAATATGATATGCATGATGATCTAATGTATAACATTCCAAATTGAAAATTTGGGATGTTACACAAATCTGGTAGATAGTATCCTTAAGCTCCTTATGGTAAACTTCTCCAATGCGTCCCATGGTGATGTGGGCCGCCATACTCTTTCCTAAACTCCAGGTTGGTGCATCAAAGGAAAACTCTATGGGCTTAGTGACTGGAGCGAATGTCCTTCCTGGAACTTGAACTTGAATCATCCATCGCTCCTCTTCTGGTAAAGTGGTATTGTAAGTCCCGGTGAAGCTTGGTATTCCAATGTTCAGGTACTTAGTGACTTCCTTCAAGTGTCGTCCAAAAGGTGCTTCTTCATCCGGTTGTGCAAACTTGTTCCTTGCGTCCGCCATCCTAAAGGGTAGAAAATGGAGAGGAGTCAGAAATGAGAAGAGAGTAGTGATCTAGGGCTTTAGCTTAGTGGTCGTGTCCAACACTCAGTGTGTGCTCTGATACCATCTTGTAGCGACCCGACCTCAAACGGTCAAGTCTCTGTGCTTCAGTGTCATCCCTGGATCGGTAATGCTGACACACACAGTACTCGAAGGATTTATAACAGAGTAGCAATCACACACTTATTACATTGAATATCTCAAAAGACAACTTATTACAATAAACATGGCATAAGGCCATCTAATACGATAACAGCGGAAGGCTTGGAAGATAAAGTGAGTCCATCAACTCCAGCGGCATAGCTGAGTTGCACGGCAACGACCTAACGAACCTTACTCCTCGTCTGAAAAGTCTGCAACATAATACATTGCAGCCCGAAAACGGGTCAGCACATGGAATATGTTGGCAATATAACATAGTAGAGCAAGAACTGAATAATGCTATCACTACATGCATATTTGGCTGGTGGAAAGGCTCTTTGGTTAAAGTTTTGCGAAAAGCCAATTTTTTCCTACAAAAAAGGAATATATTTTATTTAACTATCATGGTAGTTGAAACATCATTGAGAAGGTTCCTCCAACTCGATCCCAATTAAAAGTAATTATCAACCCAACAATATTAAATTAGAGTGATGAGATACATATGATAATCCAAGTACTAGATACTCAAGATGTCCATAACCGGGGACACGGCTAACCATTATTAGATTGTACACTCTGCAGAGGTTTGCACACTTTTCCCCAAAAGACTCGATCTCCTCCGTTGGATTTCTCGCACTACATGGTGTTTGAGAAATGGATGACCGAGACACAGTCTTTCAGAAGCATTAACTCTAACCCCGGGTAGACAGTACCAACCTACATCCCTCTACATCTGCTAGCCTACCACTAGAAGAGGTCATGCAACTTACTCAACTATGCTAGAGCCCATAATAGCTTGTGGCTGCACATGGAAGTTTCTAGCATGAAATATCTCAGTTCCCTTTGAGCCCAGGTGGCGGACCTTAGGATTATCACACGGGTACTTGATACGTCTCCGTCGTATCTATAATTTTTTATTGTTCCATGCCAATATTATTCAACTTTCATATACTTTTTGGCAGCTTTTTATATTATTTTTGGGACTAACATATTAATCCAGTGCCCAGTGCCAGTTCCTGTTCATTGCATGTTTTATGTTTCGCAGAATATCCATATCAAACGAAATCCAAACGGGATAAAAATGGACGGAGCAACGAAACTCAAACTGCGAAAGAAACAAGATCCGATTACTAATCTGTACTTTATAATACCAAAATCTTGTTCAAGTTGGTTAAACGGAAAGAGGGCTTCGAGACGAAGATCTAGGAGCTTGAATCGCCCGATTCCGATAAACGAGCGAAAAGATAAACTAAAACGAAAATCGGATCAGAAATCACGATCGAAAATAATCGTGGAAAAACCCTGGAAAAAGAAAAAAAAACGATGAACAGGCTAACGAACAAACGGTCGCTGTCTGCGGCTAACGAGTGAACACCATTCGTTAAAACGAACATACGGACGACCGTCCGCTAAATAAATAAACCGAATGAAAAAACTAAAACCAAACTAATCTAAAAAAACTAGGGTTTAAATAAAAACCGATCAGTTTTTACCTAAACCGGAAAAAACCGGCGGCGAAACGGATCGGATCGGAACGGCGGCTCTGGCGGGGCGAGGTGGGGCTGTGGGGTGGCGGCGACGGCGGGGAGGTGCGGCACGGCGGCGCGGGCCGATGGCAAGGCGCGGCGGCGGCGCAGAAAATGCTAGAAAAATAAATCCTAGAAAAATAAATAAAAAAATAAAAATCCTAGAAAATCAATAAAAATCTAAAAATTCCAAAACAAATTTTCACCGTCTAAATAAAATATTTACAACAAGATGAACATTTTCTTGACCCTAAAATGCAATTTTGAAAATGTGCAATTTTTCTAATGCAAAAAAATTGCAAAAAATCCAAATAAAACATTTATTTGATTTTAATATTTTTCCTCTAATATTTCATCTATATTGGGGAAGTCATTTTATCTCCTCTCATATATTTGTATTTTAGAAATATTAGGAAGGCAAAATAATCAAAACCAAATGATCCTCTTTTCAAAATTTGAGAAAACTCAAATATGAAATTAACGAAATCCCCAACTCTCTCCGTGGGACCTTGAGTTGCGTAGAATTTCTAGGATCAAGCCAAAATGCAATAAAATATGATATGCAATGATGACCTAATGTATAACATTCCAAATTGAAAATTTGGGATGTTACAAGAGACCACCTAGATAGTTGTGTTGGTTGTGTTTTCAGGGAAACAACTGTTGATCAAGCTGAATTGCTATTGAATAATATGTTGAGTAATAAAAATGATTGGACCCTTCCTGAACCAACTCCTAAGCCAACTCTGAAGAAAAGGGGTATTCTATTTCTCAGTCGTGAACATATGCAAGAGGCAAAGAAATCTATGAAAGAAAAAGGTATTAAAGCTGAAGATGTTAAGAATTTACCACCTATTGAAGAAATACATGGTCTTGATAACCCGACACAAGTATTAAAGGTAAATTCTCTCTATAGATTTGATGAAGGTGATATTCCTTGTAATAAGTCTGCTAGCCAATGCTTAGATGAGTTTGATAATTTTATTGTTAAGCAAGAAAACTTCAATGCTTATGTTGGTAGACAATTGAAACGCAATGCTTATATGATTGAACACTTGAGTGATTATATGTCTAGAGTTAAAGGTGAACTTAAACTTATTAGTAAACATGCTTCTATGGTTACCACTCAAGTAGAACAAGTACTTAAGGCTCAGAATGATTTGCTCAATGAATTGAATTATAAGAAAAATGATAATGTTGTTAGAGTTGTGACTAGAGGGGGTAAAATGACTCAGGAACCTTTGTATCCTGAGGCCCACCCTAAGAGAAGTGAGCAAGATTCTTAGAGAACTAATGTTGATGCACCTAGTTCTTCTAAGAAGAAGAAAAAGAAAAATGATAGGACTTTGCATGCTTCTAGTGAACCTGTTGTAGACACACCTGAGAATCCAAATGATATTTCTATTTCTGATGCTGAAACACAATCTGGTAATGAACATGAACCTAGTGATAATGTTAATAATGATGCTCATGTTGATGCTCAACCTAGCAATGACAATGATGTAGAGATTGAACCTGCTGTTGATCTTGATAACCCACAATCAAAGAATCAACATTATGATAAGAGATACTTCGTTGCTAGGAAGCACGGTATAGAAAGAGGACCATGGGTTCAGAAACCCATGCCCTTTCCTCCTAAACCATCCAAGAAAAAGGATGATGATGATTTTGAGCGCTTTGCTGAAATGATTAGACCTATCTTTTTGCGTATGCGTTTGACAGATATGCTTAAAATGAACCCTTATGCTAAGAACATGAAGGATATTGTTACTAATAAAAGAAAGATACCAGAAGCTGAAATTTCCACCATGCTTGCTAATTATACTTTTAAAGGTGGAATACCGAAGAAACTTGAAGATCCAGGAGTACCAACTATACCATGCTCCATTAAAAGAAACTATGTTAAAACTGTTTTATGTGATCCTGGAGCCAATGTTATGCCTCTCTCTTTATATCGTAGACTTGATTTGAATAAGTTGACACCTACTAAAATATCTTTGCAAATGGCTGATAAATCAACTGCTATACCTGTCGGTATTTGTGAGGATGTGCCTGTTGTGGTTGCAAATGTTACTATTTTAGCGACTTTGTTATTCTTGATATTCCCGAGGACGATAGTATGTCTATTATTCTTGGTAGACCCTTTTTGAATACTACAAGGGATGTTATTGATTGCAACAAAGGCAATGTCACTTTTCGTGTTAATGGTAATGAGCATACGGTACACTTTCTGAGGAAACAACCTCAAGTCCATAGTATCAATTCTATTGGAAAATTTTCAATGATTAGTATTGGAGGTTTTGAATTTCCTCTTCCTACTGTCAAGAAGAATTATGATATTCTTATTATTGGGGATGTGCATATCCCCGTTGAGGTAACCTAAACATAAGCCAACTCCGAAGAAAAGGGGCATCTATTTCTCAGTCCTGAAGATATGCAAGAGGCAAAGAAATCTATGAAAGAAAAAGGTATTAAAGCTGAAGATGTTAAGAATTTACCACCTATTGAAGAAATACATGGTCTTGATAACCTGACACAGGTAGTAAAGGTAAATTCTCTCTATAGATTCGATAAAGGTGATATTCCTTGTAATAAGTCTGCTAGCCAATGCTTAGATGAGTTTGATAATTTTATTGTTAAGCAAGAAAACTTCAATGCTTATGTTGGTAGACAGTTGAAACACAATGCTTATATGATTGAACACTTGAGTGATTATATGTCTAGAGTTAAAGGTGAACTTAAACTTATTAGTAAACATGCTTCTATGGTTACCACTCAAGTAGAACAAGTACTTAAGGCTCAGAATGATTTGCTTAATGAATTGAATAATAATAAAAATGATAATGCTGTTAGAGTTGTGACTAGAGGGGGTAAAATGACTCAGGAACCTTTGTATCCTAAGGCCTGCCCTAAGAGAATTGAGCAAGATTCTTAGAGAACTAATGTTGATGCACCTAGTTCTTCTAAGAAGAAGAAAAAGAAAAATGATAGGATTTTGCATGCTTCTAGTGAACCTGTTGTAGACACACCTGAGAATCCAAATGATATTTCTATTTCCAATGCTGAAACACAATCTGGTAATGAACATGAACCTAGTGATAATGTTAATAATGATGTTCATGTTGATGCTCAACCTAGCGATGACAATGATGTAGAGATTGAACCTGCTGTTGATCTTGATAACCCACAATCAAAGAATCAACTTTATGATAAGAGAGACTTCGTTTCTAGGAAGCACGGTATATAAAGAGGACAATGGGTTCAGAAACCCATGCCTTTTCCTCCTAAACCATCCAAGAAAAAGGATGATGATGATTTTGAGCGCTTTGCTGAAATGATTAGACCTATCTTTTTGTGTATGCGTTTGACAGATATGCTTAAAATGAACCCTTATGCTAAGTGCATGAAGGATATTGTTACTAATAAAAGAAAGATACCAGAAGCTGAAATTTCCACCATGCTTGCTAATTATACTTTTAAAGGTGGAATACCGAAGAAACTTGGAGATCTAGGAGTACCAACTATACCATGCTCCATTAAAAGAAACTATGTTAAAACTGCTTTATGTGATCTTGGAGCCAGTGTTATGCCTCTCTCTTTATATCGTAGACTTGATTTGAATAAGTTGACACCTACTGAAATATCTTTGCAAATGGCTGATAAATCAACTGCTATACCTGTCGGTATTTGTGAGGATGTGCCTGTTATAGTTGCAAACGTTACTATTTTAGCGGACTTTGTTATTCTTGATATTCCCGAGGACGATAGTATGCCTATTATTTTTGGTAGACCCTTTCTGAATAGTACAAGGGATGTTATTGATTGCAACAAAGGCAATGTCACTTTTCGTGTTAATGGTAATGAGCATACGGTACACTTTCTGAGGAAACAACCTCAAGTCCATAGTATCAATTCTATTGGAAAATTTTCAATGATTATTATTGGAGGTTTTGAATTTCCTCTTCCTACTGTCAAGAAGAATTATGATATTCTTATTATTGGGGATGTGCATATCCCCGTTGAGGTAACCTAATGTTATTCGAAAATTCTCCGGTTTCATGCGATTCAGAATGAGTTTGTTAACAAGACTTGATCAACCTTGTTAGTGGATTCCTTTTGATGAGCATGAGATGGATGAAGTTAGAAAACACAACTTTCTGTACCCTCTTTTTACTTTCTGTTATTTAGATTTTATAAAGCAACTCCCGGATACCAGAGGAATACCTTGTGTGCTATCAAACGTTACAACGTAACTGGGTGATTATAAAGATGCTCTACAGGTATCTCAGAAGGTGTTTGTTGGGTTAGCATAGATCGAGATTAGGATTTGTCACTCTGAGTATCGGAGAGGTATCTCTGGGCCCTCTCGGTAATGCACATCATGATAAGCCTTGCAAGCAATGTGAATAATGAGTTAGTTGTAGGATGATGCATTACAAAATGGGTAAAGAGACTTGTCGGTAATAAGATTGAACTAGGTATGAAGATACCAACGATCGAATCTCGGGCAAGTAACATACCGATGACAAAGGGAATAATGCATGTTGTCATTATGGTTTGACTGATAAAGATCTTTGTAGAATATGTAGGAACCAATATGAACATCCAGGTTCCTCTATTGGTTATTGATCGTAGAGGTGTCTCGGTCATGTCTACATAGTTCTCGAACCCGTAGGGTCTGCACGCTTAACGTTCGATGATGATTTTGTATTATATGAGTTATGTGATTTGGTGACCGGATGTTGTTCGGAGCCCTGAATGAGATCACAGACATGACGAGGAGTCTCGGAATGGTCAAGAAGTAAATATTCATATATAGGACGATAGTATTCGGACACCGGAAGTGTTCTGGGGGTACCGTCTACCTATCGGGTCACCGGAAGGGGTTTCGGGCAACCCCCGGCAAGCTATATGGGCCTAATGGGCCAAGAGGGGAAACACACCAGCCACTAAGGGGCTGGTGCCCCCCCCCCCCATATGGGTGGCCAAATTGGAGAAGGAAAGGGGAAGAAGAAAAGGAAAAGGGGAATAAGATTCCCCTTCCCCCTCTTCCCTTCCTACTCCGAATAGGAACAGGAAAATGGGGAGGCCGAATTGGGAGGATCCCAAGTAGGATTCCTCCTACTTGGGGTGCCCCTTTGGCTGCCTCCCCCCCCCCCTCCAACCTATATATATGTGGGGGGCACCGCTAGAACACACAACAGACATTGTTAGCCATGTGCGGCGCCCCCCTCCATAGTTTACGCCTCCCGTCATGTTCACGTAGTGCTTAGGTGAAGCCCTGTGCGGATCACTTCACCATCACCGTCACCATGCCGTCGTGCTGATGGAACTCTCCCTTGACACTTTGCTGGATCAAGAGTTTGAGGGACATCATCGAGCTGAACATGTGCAGAACTCAGAGGTACCGTACATTCGGTGCTTGATCGGTCGGAACAAGAAGATGTTCGACTACATCAACCGCGTTGTCAAACGCTTCCGCTTTCGGTCTACGAGGGTACGTGGACACACTCTCCCCCTCTCGTTGCTATGCATCTCCTAGATAGATCTTGCGTGAGCGTAGGATTTTTTTTTTAAAATTGCATGCTACGTTCCCCAACAGGTGATATCCTCCTTGTCGTTGTCGCCGAACAACGCCTCACTCGCGTTGTTGTCGCGGGCCAAGCGGTAGGACTCTACAGGTGATATCCTCCTTGCCGGGGTCGTCAACTCCGCCACCCACTACCGGTACCTCCAACGGGCGAGGTGGATCTCGCAGGCCAAGCGGTAGGACTCGAGCAACGCCTGTTACTCCGCCAGGCCCACGTCCGGTGCGACCGCCCTACCGGCGGCGACCTGCTCCTCCGTATACAAATGCTCCTGGAGGAGGTTGTGGTTGTAGTTGGCGTCGGCATGCGCCTCCCAAAACTACTCTTCTCGCACCATGTCCATATAATAGGCACATGCCTCATCGATGGGCATGGTGCAATGCACCGGTGAGGGTGGAGAGGAAAAGAAGGGTGCCGCAGAGGAAAAGGAGGGTGGCGTTGGCTCGTCAGAGGAGGCGTCCCCCATTTGCACGTACTTCGACTGCCTGCCGGTCTGCCAGTCAGCAGCAATGGTGGCCATGGTCTTCTTCTACTCCGACGTAAACCCGTCCTAGAGAGTTTTGGCCCTGGAGGGATCCATGGCGAGGAGTGCTGTAGAGACGGATGACTGTGACTATTGTCAGGGCACCGGGGCAGCGGTTTTATATAGCACCGCTGGGCAACAGAGGGACAGACGAGTGGCGCCGGAGGAGACGCCTCAGCAACCACATGCCATCAATGCAGGCGGTAGACGGATGGGTGGGTGGTTGTCATGTCGTTTGAACGCGCGGCAGTGGCCTACACTTGGAAGCGGCGCACGCAGTGTTCACTCGGCCGGCGCACCGCTACAATGTCGGCGCCAGTGACGGTCGTGTCCGCTCTAGCCGGGCATGAATGTGGGCGCTGATGCTCCGAGGCGGCGCTGACCGAAAACACGTGGGAGGGGAATGAGTTTTTGGTGGGTCGGGGCAGTCAGAAACGGGCTTGGGATCGGTCCGGACTCCCGTAAACCTCCCCCACTTTTGTCTTCGATTTGCGGGAAAATCATGCGTGGACAGCGCCGCGGACCGATACAGGCAGGGGCAGAATTGGGCCTGGGGCAACTGGGGCTGTAGCCCCAGGCGTAGCCCAACTAACAACTACATATCAAGTAGGATTTTTCCATATTTGTATACTTATAAAGGCCCAGCCCCATACGTGCACATCCAATCGCAGGCCTGAGCCCACAGAACTCTCCATCAGCCCAACCCACGACGCACACGATCGCTCTAATCGGCATCTCGCGTGATCGCTGCTCTCCATCCCCAGGACGCACGACGCAGGTTCACTCTCTCTCTTTCCGTCGTCTCAGGATCGATCAGAAAAAGAAAAGAAAAAAGTCGTTCATGTTGCGCCGCCAGTTGCCCTCGACTGCTCGAGTCGGCGTACCGGGTATATGGAGTCTGGACTTGCGCGGCTGCGGCCAGCGGCCGGCGGCCGTCACTCAGATCCTTAGATCATCCCTCATTGGAGCAGCGCCCTTCAGTCGTTCTGTTCTGTTCTCCTCCATCGCCGCAACCGGCTGAGCATGACAGGTAATCTCTAATTTGTTGTACCATGTATTTTTTTCCCTAGTCCCTTTCATCCTTTGTACCAGCCTAAATCAATGAAATAGTAATAATTCTTTAGTAAAAAGAATATACGTTCTTTTAAATTTTACATGAATAATTGATTTAGTCTATGCCCAAATTCTTGATTTTGAACACTTGATTTATGTTCACATCTCCATGTCCTTTTACTATTGCTTTTGAAGAAGCAATGATTTAAAGGAACCAAGTCTTCATTAATTTGTACCAACGTTTCCAATGATGCGCCTTACTGAATTGTTTAGTACTCCCTCCATTTCTAAATATAAGTTTTTTTACAGATTTTAATGTGGACTACATACGAAGCAAAATGAGTGAATCTACACTAAAAAATACGTCTATATTGATTCATATGTTGTCCATATTCAAAACTTTAGAAAACATATATTTAATAACGGAGGGAGTACATGTTTTATCAAATTTGCTCTCATGATAATATTAATTCATATTTCATTCTTATATAATGTGAACTTGTGGTAACTTCTACTCCTTATGTTTCTAAATATAAGTTTTTTAGATATTTCAATACAAACTATATACGAATTTATATAGACATATTTTAGAGTGTAGATTCACTCATTTTGCTCCGTATGTAGTCCCTTATTGGAATCTCTAAAATGGCTTATATTTAGGAACAGAGGGAGTAACATACATTGATGTGCGTGGCATTTGAAATGTGTTCATAGCCGCGGCTTAATTTTAGCCTTAGGCTTTGAGAAATTCTGGCTCCGTCTCTGGATACAGACCCGGGTTGGACGGCTTTCGTGGTCCATACCGTTATGGGACGTTTGCGGATCGGCGTTGGAGATGCCCCAAGTGTCTACATCTGTATTGTATTTCTTGAAAAAAAATAGAAATAGACAAAGGATAGGAACACATGACCGTATTGGGCTGACTCACTGCCACATAGTGCATGTTTACCGCAACGGACAGATGACAGGCATGACGTAAACCAACATGTGGTTGGATGGTTAGGAGGACAATGGTATCTATAGCCCACCAGGGTTCAAGTCTTGGTGCTTGCATTTATCCTGAATTTATTTCAGAATTTCTGACGATGCGCACTTTGTGGGAGAAGACGTTTCCATCGACTATGAGACGTTTACGATGACTCCGTATAATGTTAAGATGATTTGCCGGCTCAGTCTCTCAAATGTGCTCATAAGGATAGGATGTGTGAGTGTGTGTTCATAGAGATCTCCATCGTTAGTTACTAATGTGGGTTGGCTTGGATTACTTAGTGTTGCACGCCTAGGAGGGCAGCGCGCTTGGGATGCGGAGTGTATGCACATTTATATGAGTGCTTGCGTCTATACTGTGTTAAAAAAGATGATGGGCATAGGTTAGATCCTTTTGATCTACACTCTTCATCTGCAGCGGTTGCTGTTCTGGTACGTTGGTTCTATGGGGTCTTAGCATGACGACTTTTCGACTGTCTACTACAACAACGTTCGCCCGACTCCGGCAAGGGAGAGACGATGACAACGGCGCGTCTTTGGCTCGCTTCAGTGCTTGTAGTCGTCGTTCGGTGGTCTACAAATTTTGATATAATTTTTATTATGTCTAATGTTTGTTTACTACCATATTTGAAGATGAATAGATTGGGAGTCCCCTAAAAAAATGACCGGCACGGCTATGTGCCGCCCTCAACGACTTTTTTTTTCTTAGAAAACCTCAACGACCTGTAGGGAGGTAGTAATAGGCCGGACCAATAATAACGTGGCATCATCATGTTGACATCACGCTGATGCCACATGTGTTTTCTGTTTTCTATTAAAAAATATGAAGTACATATATTATGGAAAAGTAAACAAAATAAATTTTTTAAATGTTATCAACACATTAAATGTAGTATAAAAATATTTGCTCAAACTTTTCAAACATGTTTGTACCAATGAAAAGTATGTGACATTACAAAAATGTCACACATTTCAAAAAATGGACGTGACATTTATCAAAAAATTATTCATTGTCATAAAAGGTTTGTGTAATTCAAAGAAACGATTTTTTTCCATTCAAAAAGTGTATGTTATATTTTTTTAAATGTTCATGTGTTTCATACAGAATGTTTGTGGCATGCTTAATTTTTTCCAATGTATAAAAAATTCATATAGTTTAAAAATAATGTTTCATATCATAAAAAATGGTTCAATATGTATTCGAAAAGAAATGTGCAAAACAAGTATTTGAAAAAATGTGAATAATTTATTTAATAATATTAAACGTATATAAGAAAGTGTATTAGATATCTACCGAGAATGTACAAAAATATTTTTTTAAACGTTAATCATGTATTTCAAAATGTTTAATGTGCATAACAAATGTTCCTGGTACATACGGATAATGTACAATGTGTATGAAAAAATTATATATATATATATATATATATATATATATATATATATATATATATATATATATATATATATATGTTTAAAAATAGGAAAAAGGGCAAATGAAAAACCTGAAGAAAACCAAAGGAAAAAAGCTGAGAATACCAAAGACAAAGGAAAAGGAGAACCGAAAAACCAACCCGAGGAAAAACTGTGCTACAAATAGTGGGAAAACCAAAAGAAAAATAAGAAGAAGAAAACTCGCGCTCGGCTGCATTGTAGAAACACCAGAAGACGCACGCGAAGCCATTTATAGGGCATTTTGCTAACGGGCGCCTGCTGCACTCCCACGCTGGGCCAGCCCATCTAGAGTTGTTTTTACCTTCTGTGTTTTCCCTCTTTTTATTAAGGAAATATGAAGTACATATCTATGGAAAAGTAAACAAATTTATTTTTCTACATGCTATCACACATTAAAAAATGTAAATGTAACGTCAAAATATTTGCTCAAACTTTTGAAAAATGTTTGTGACATTATGAAAATGTCACACATTTCAAAAAATGTACGTGACATTTATCAAAAAATTATTAGCTGTAATAAATGGTTTGTGTAATTCAAAAAGTGTATGTTATATTTTTTAAAATGCTCACGTGTTTCATACAGAATGTTTGTGACATGCTTTTTTATCCAATGTAGATTTCACATAGTTTAACAATAATGTTTCATATCATAAAAAAATGTATCAATATGTATTCGGAAAGAAATGTGCAAAACAATTATTTGAAAAAATGTGAATCATTTATTTAAAACCGTTAAACATATATAAGAAAGTATAATTGATGTTTACGAAGAATGTACACAAATATATTTTACAAAATGTAATCATGTATTTAAAAATCTTTAACCTGTATAAAAAATGTTCCGGATACGTACGGATAATGTACAATATGTATGAAGAAATTATATATATGTTTAAATATAAAAAGGCAAATAAAAGACCTGCAGAAAACCAGTGAAAACCAGAGGAAAAAAACAAGAAAAAACTGACAAAATCAAAGATAAAGAAAAAGAAAACCGAAAAACCAACACGAGGAAAAACTATGCTACAAATAGTGCGAAAACCAAAAGAAAAAAAAAGAAGAAAAAAACTCACGCTTGGCTGCATTGTGGAAAATCCAGAAGACGACGCGAAGCCTGTTATAGGGTATTTTGCTAACGGGCGCCTCAGTGCTAAGCCGCCCCATCTAGAGTGTTTTTCTACCTTCTATGTGTTTAAATCCACGAAAACAAGCGGTCTTGTCATGATTCGAACCAGCGACATCCCTCCTATAGTTAGACGAGTCTAACCACCCCGCCACCCAGAGCGAACTATGGAGATTTAACTTTTTTTCTTTTTTTGTGGTTTTCGTTTTCCATGTTTCCATTTTCTTTTTTTTTCCTCCTTCCTGGTTTGATGATACGTTTGCAAATACGTGAACTTTTCTTGATTCGATGAACTTATTATGGAATTCGAGGATTTACTTTAAACTGTGCACATTTTTCGAAAATTCATGAAAAAATTTCAATTCCCATGAACTTTTTTTCAAAATCAATTAATTTTTCCAAAAATCAATGTTTTTTTAAAAAATTGATGATCTTTCTTCAAATTCAATGAACCTTTTTCCAGTTTTGATGAAGGTTTTTTAAAAACATGATGAACTTTTTTAAAAAATTGCAAAACTTTTTAAATTTTGATGAACTTTTTGAAATTAAATTAGATTTTTGAAAATTCTATGAAATTTCTTTTCATAGTCATTGAAAAAATTCCAGATTTGATGAACTTTTTCAAATTAAATTAGATTTTTTAAAATTCTATGAAATTTATTTTCATAGTCATTGAATTTTTTTCCAAATTTGATGAACTTTTTTTTCAAATCTGTGAACTTAGTTCAAACTTTCATTAAAAAAATTTAATTTCATGTTTTTTTAATTTGTGAATGTATTTTGAATACCTGAACTTTTTTTGATTTCGTGAACTATTTTTGAAATCTAAGAACTTTCAAATGTTGTTCACTTTTTCAAAAAAATAATGTTCTTCCAAAATGTATTCAAAAAATTCGAGAATCTAAGCTATAAAGTAGAGCATACGATACTTTTTGCAATAGATAGCGCGGCGGCCGTCGTTCTCAAATAATTCGCTATGAAATCGGTCACTAGCGCAAAAAAGTCCATTGGTTAGGTGAACATGTATACTATTGTAGGGGTGGGAGTTCGTTTCCTGGTAGTGGCTATCTTTTCTATTAGGTGAACATGTATACTATGGACGGCTTCCTACTCCAGTTTCGAATACTGTAGCATCTAAATGCAATTAGTCCCCTAAAAAAAATCTAAATGCGATTAACCTGTTGAAGACCGAAAATTCAAGATTGACTCACCAGCTATGGTCGCCTTTCACGCCCACGTTTTTTGGCTACCTAACGCTCCTCTTCTGCTCTCTCTCTCTCTCTCTCTCTCTCTCTCTCTCTCTCTCTCTCTCTCTCTCTTCTGCTCTCTCTCTCTCTCTCTCTCTCTGCGGGTGAATCCTCTTCTGCTCTCAAATAGAAGAAGTCGACACCTGCCAGTAAAAAATGCACTTAATATCTGGCACTGAGTTAAATACGGCTAAATGAGCTGAAAAGGTTGGATACGTACTTGGTACGAAGTAACGAACAGCCTTCACACTGACGGAAGCAAGAATATATTCCCTGTATCATGCACCATATGTACCCCTGGATGGGCTTTACAAAGTGCATGCATGCTCCTCGTGGCTAGCAAGCGGTACATTTTGAGATCCTCATATACTATAGAGTACTCCCTGCGTTTTCAAATATTTATCTTTCTAAAAATTTCAGACTACATACAAAATAAAATGAGTGAATCTTCACTCTAAAATATGTCTACATACATCCGTATGTTGCAGTCTATTTAAAATATCTATAAAAACAAATATTTGGGAACCGAGGGAATAGATGAAATGAAATAATGCAGTACATTGTAGGCGAAACACATGCATACATGGACCCACAACCACGAGACTCTCTCGTTCATCGTGATGAGACGAACGTACGCGTGCCCGGCAGCATGCATGCATGCATGATGCATGCATAATCTAACCGCCGAAATCTCCGCTTTGTTGGCGCATACATAAATGATCTCTTGGTACAGGAACGTATCCCGCGCGCGCCATCGACAGCTCCCCGTTCCGCGTCGCGTGGTCGACAGGCACGGCCAAGTTTTTCTTCTTCTTTTTTTGACAGCTGGCAGACACGGCCAAGTTCGCTAGCGTCCATTACATTCCATGTCAGTCTCTCTCGATGCTCCCTTTCGTCCTCACACCGTAATGAGCTTTTTCTTTATTGGAAATAGAAAGAATACACAGTAATGAACTAGTGGTGAAGATTGAAGACGAGAGAGAGAGAGAGAGAGAGAGAGAGAGAGAGAGAGAGAGAGAGCCTGCTCCATTTACGGATGATATGGTATATATGACCCAACACATCGCCACCCGGCCGGCCGACCTTATCCCGATCGAGCCCATATATACCGCACGTCGAAAAAGCTAGCGAGGGAGAGAGATGTATCTGTAGACGATGATCATCGCATGCACGCAGACGGATAGATATGGATCGACCGTGCGGTCGAAAACGAGGCACGATCGAATCGGCCGACCCATCCATCCACCCAAGTGCGGAAGTGCCCAACACGAAGTGCACGGAAA
The DNA here is from genome assembly GCF_018294505.1 of Triticum aestivum. Taxonomy (NCBI): domain Eukaryota; kingdom Viridiplantae; phylum Streptophyta; class Magnoliopsida; order Poales; family Poaceae; genus Triticum; species Triticum aestivum. The sequence continues at coordinate 460,959,295 of NC_057809.1, forward strand.
GGGGTGAACAGAAAGTCCAGTTTACGGTTTCAAAAAAAAAAAAAAGAAAGAAAGTCCAGTTTACGTGCGGAACGACACGTACATATATCTATCTGTAACTAAGCTTTTTTTTTTGCTTGGCGAAGAAGAGCAGGGACCAAACGTACGTGCATCGACCGATAGGGCCTGGCATTTGGTTTTTTTTTTTTTTTTTTTTTGCGGGTGAAACGAGCATTCATTAATTAAGTAATGTTTGTACACTCGTTTTCACAAATAGAACATAAATCATCAGGCCCAGCTTGCAGCCAAACCATCGTACGTTGGCTAGTACGTCCTCTTTGAGCCATGCAATGCGCGGCCATGTTGGCCGTGCGTCGGACGTGCTCAAAAACATGACGCCGTACTCCATGCAATAGCCTCTTCGTCTCCTCGATAAACCCGGCCAACGAAGACCTGTTAACTCCGCTGTCCGTCAAAGCTACCACTCCTTCTTTACAGTCTAGTTCCACAATGATGGGTTTCTCTGTACGCTGCAGCGCCAGGGACGTGCCCTCGAGACACGCTGCTATTTCCGCCTCCATTGGTGTGTGGCATGATCGAAGAAACCGACACGACGAGAAGATGATGGCACCCGTGTCATCCCTCAAGACCATGCCCGCACCTCCAGTACACTCGCCAGGGATATGTGACCCATCAACATTCAGTTTCACCCAGCCAGGTGGTGGTTTTACCCATGTAGATTCAGGTGTAACACTAGACTGAACCTCTGATTGCCTCACCACTTGTGGCACCTTCTGAACCACCATCTTCCCTTTCACCAAGTCTCCTTGTGGTTGCTGTTTGATGCATAACAGGGAGTCGATGTAGCTATTCAGAAATCTCCTTGAACTCTCGATTGGTGGTGCCGGTTTGTGATGTATGACTTCGTTCCGACAGTGCCAAGCTCGCCAAAAGGTCATCAGAATGACCAAGCGCTGCAATTCCGTGCTGTTATTCAGGAGATGTAGAAGCCATTCTTCGCCGGTATTGGACACCGTCCGTAGGTCCGGAAGAGGCCATGACTCCTTCATATCATCCCATAGGGCGCACGCCATAGGGCACCTACACATGGCGTGAAAGGTATCCTCCCGCTCGACGCCACACATGACACAAACATTAGAATGTTCCAGATTTCTTTTATGCTTATTTTCCATAGTTGCCAAAGAATTAGTTGCTATCCGCCAACCAAAGACCCGTACCTTAGGTGGAGCAGGGCACCTCCACAATGCCGTCCAGACGGCACGATTGCCGTCCGGTGCCCTGCTCGCCGTGCATGAAGATGCGCGCAGTTTTTCCTCCAGCCCCATTTTATAGGCTGATTTGACGGAGAAAATGCCTCTCGGATCCGGCCCCCAGGCTAGGACATCATGCATCCTCGGTGAGGGCCGCAACTTGATAATCTCGACGACGTCTGGCTGTATAAAGTACTGCTGCAGCAACTCCCTTCTCCACATGCCACGATCGTCCATCAGCTCAGCTACACGCCGAAGCCTGCACCTTCCGACATGTGATATCGGCCGGTACGACACTGGCCGCTCCAGCCACGGATCGCGCCATATACGAACAGATTGTCCGTCACCGATCCTCCATAGGAGACCTTTTTTTAGGAGCTCCAGTCCATACGTAATGGCTTGCCACGTCGATGAAGCATTGCCTGCAAAAACAGTATCCTCTAGTCGCCCATTAGGATAATATTTCGCTTTCAAGACCCGAGCACACAAGCTGTCCGGGTTGATCAACAAACGCCATGCCTGCCGAGCAAGGAGTGCTTGATTGAAGATTCTGTAATCCCGAAACCCAAGGCCGCCCATCGCTTTGGGTTTGATGATTTGATCCCAAGCCATCCAGTGAGTTTTTCGTTTCCCTTTCTCTGAGCCCCACCAGTAGTTCCGGACCATCCGTGTAAGATCATCGCACACAGAGAATGGAAGCTTGAAGACGCCCATGATATACGTGGGGATTGATTGTGCCACCGCCTTGATCAACACTTCTCTGCCAGCTTGAGCCATATATCCATCGCCCCAAATACATATACGCTTCATCAATTTTACTTGCAAATTTTGGAACCTCCCTTTATGCATGCGGCCTTCTGGAGTCGGGAGTCCTAAGTATTTCTCCTCAAACTGATCCTTCATGATTTGTAGTTGCTGTTTCACATTTTCCTGTACATTAGGGGGACACGACTGTCCAAACAGTATTGAGCATTTTGCCGGGTTGATTAGCTGTCCCGTGGCACTCTCATAAGCATGAATAATGTCCTGCACCGCCCCTGCCTGCTGTTGGTTCGCCTTGAAGAAGAGAAGTGTGTCATCCGCAAATAGCAAGTGCGAGACCCCCGGGGCTCCACGACATATTTTCAGCGGCTCTATAGCATTTGTTCTCACTCCCTGTTTGAGCAACTCAGATAACCCATCAGCCACAAATAGGAATAGAAATGGCGATAAGGGATCACCTTGCCGGAGGCCTCGCTCCGGTGCGAACGATTCAAGAAGAGTTCCATTAAATTTTACAGTATACCTCACCGTGGTAACACACGTCATGATCCATTGCACCCACCGATGAGCAAAACCCAACCTGACCATCACTCGCTCCAAGAATCCCCAGTCAACCCTATCATATGCCTTAGATAGGTCCAACTTGTATGCACAAAAGCTAGCATCCGGTTTCTTCTCCTGATGTATTGCATGAACACATTCAAACGCCAACAGTGCGTTGTCCGTAATCAGCCGGCCAGGTACAAATGCACTCTGAAATGGTGAAATGATCTCATCCAGAATAGGGCGAAGGCGATTGACCAAGCACTTGGCCACTATCTTATATATTACGTTACAGAGACTTATAGGCCGAAAATCCGTTACCCGCTTAGGCTCATCAGTTTTTGGGATGAGAACAATGATGGCCTCATTGACACCCTCGGGCATAATTCCAGTTTGGAAAAACTTCCTTACCGCGCTGACAATCTCGTCCTTGAAGATACTCCAATTTCGTTGAAAAAAACGTGCCGGCAGTCCATCACTTCCCGGAGCTTTTAAGGGGCCGATCTGAAAGAGCCCATCAGCTATCTCCTTCTCCGAAAATTCAGCACACAGATTTACATTCATCGCATCAGTGACCACAGGCTCGAAGAGGTTCACCACCGGAGTTGGGTTCAAAGACGTATCCTTGGCAAAGATGTTCTGAAAATATTCTTGCACTAGGCCACCCATCGCCTTGTGATCTGCATGTTCAACACCATTGTTATCAATTAAACTTCTCACCTTATTCTTACGAGCACGCCAAACCGCTTTCCTGTGAAAGAATTCTGTATTCCGGTCGCCCTCTTTTAGCCAGTCGATGCGCGACCGTTGCAGCCACAACATTTCCTCCTGGTACAACAATTCATTCATATGGTCAGAGACCTTTTTTATTTCATCTCTGTCCGCATTCATATTGAGCAGCTCTTCTAATTTAGTTCTGGACTTCTCAAGCTCTCTAGTGACGTTACCAAACCTTTTCTTTCCCCACGCATACAGATTAAGTAACAAACTCTTAAGCCCCTCCCGAACATCACCAAGGTTAAACTTGGCACCGGCCTCCTCCCAGGCATTGGCAATTCTTTCCTGTAGACTTGCATCTCTTTCCCAGAAAATTTCATACCTTCTAAAACTCGGCCTGTATACCTTTTCTTCATCGGCAACACACTTTAGTAAAATAGGAAGATGGTCAGAACAAGGTGATACCTGATGGACCACCTTGGCAGCACTGAATAAATTACGCCAGTTGTTGTCCGCCACCGCTCGATCCAACCGCACTTTAACGTTTCTGTTTCGACGCTGTTTATTATCATATGTGAATGGGAGGCCTTGGAACCCCAAGTCCACCAGATTACAAGTTTCCAGTACATCCCTGAAGGCTTGCATCTGAGGTTCACTTCTTGGGGTGGCTGACATATGTTCAAAGGACCAGAGAGCTTCATTAAAATCCCCTATGACACACCAAGGAAGATCAGACTGCACTTTCAGATTTTGCATTGTTGCCCACATACGATGACGGTTTTCCGTTCGTGGTTCGCCATAAACACAAGTTAAACGCCACATCGGAGCACTGGGGGACACACGCACATACGCATCAATATATCTTTCATTCGAATCTTTAACATCCACGTACATCTGATCACACCAAAACAAAGCAAGACCCCCACTAAGCCCAACACTGTCGACACCAGCAAAACCTCTAAGACCCAATCTAGCACGAAGACGACGGACTTTTTCTGCACTTTGTCTAGTCTCACACAGGAACACAATCTTTGATTCAGTAGCCCTAACCAAAGCCACCAAATCCCGAACTGTCGGTTTGTTCCCAACACCCCGACAGTTCCAACTTAAACAATTCATTGCTCCTGACGGGGCGCCACAAATGGCCCCGTCAGTTTACCAGCGGCCCCTGGGCTGGTTGCCTCCATATCCACCTCTCCCTTCGCCCCCATGTCCAGTTCAATAGCCTCCTCTGTCCTCTTGACTTTGCCTTTTTTAGATTTTCCACCCTCCTCTTCCCTGTCTTGATCCACCACATGTGTATCCCCCTGGTGCTCCTCCTCATGATCAGCATCACTAAGGGCCTGACGCTTCCCAAGGACCGACTCAGCATCAGACATGACTGCATCGGATGGTCCATAGGAAACCACAAGTGAATCAGTGCCTCTCATACACGGTATCATATCTGGTGAATGCATCAAGTCCAGCGGTCCAAACATCTTTACTGGAGGTTTACATGCCAGTGGAATGGGCATAGGGATCCTTCCTGGCCCACGCCCAGCAGTTTTATGTTGCTTACGGCCGCCACGTTCATGCATATTACTCGACTCGGGAATCTCTCTATTAAGGCGCATATGCATGGCCCGAATCTGTCCAGCTAAGGCCGCATCCACAACCGGTTCACCCCTTCTCTCCTGATATTCAAAACCATCCCTAGCATCCACACGTTCAGGTATATGCTGCTCCATCTGCATGCTGCGTCTACTACTTCGACCCATTGGTGCACCTCCCAGTTTTGATGATCCCATGCCGCCTGAGGAAAAATCTAGGCCCCTTGCCGATGTAGGCTTTGCCCCTGCTGGAATGTTCGCTGGGCGGTGTTCAAATTTACGCAGAGGAGAGCACCTCAACCTGTCATCATACTCCCTCTTTGGCAACCCCAATCTTTTCTTCTCACACTCCGTGTCATCATGGCCAATGAAACCACACCAAAAACAGTAGTGCGGCACCCTCTCATACCTTAGTTCATACTTTTCTGGTTCGTGTGCACTTCCCTTGATTCCAATGGATACTTGCATCTGCAAGCGACGGTTAAGTGGTAGCTCAATTCTGACCCTAAGAAACTCACGTATCATAGTGCCCGAATCATCCGCATCTACAGCCAATACCTTCCCCAATAGCTTGCCAATCCTCCATCCATACGCACAAGTTTGCTTGTCCCAAGGCACATCATAGAATCTCACCCACACAGGTACAGCTTCAAGCACAGACTCTGATGGTCTCGCGTTCCCAATGAACGGGGCTACAAGCAGCACATTACCACGATGAATCCACGGACCTCCTCTAGCAACAAAATCAAAGTCTCCCTGGGATTGCAGCGTTATCACATACCAATTCTTCCTAATGGGGGCGATGTTCAGTCCCGCTCGGATCTGCCATACATCATGAAAGTGATCTGTCAAGTCTTTTGTATTTGGCCGCCTCTGATTCACATACCTCGCCAATAGGCGCCATGGAGACGGGGGAGCCGTCGGGGTCACCATGGTTTCCTCCTCCTCTGGGTCAAGTTCCAGAAACGCATCATCGTCCATGTCCACTTCTCCATCCAAATTCTCAACAGGATCAGCCATCCCCTCCCGACCAGCACCATGCCAATTGCTCGCTGATCCGCTCCCATGCCCTCCAATCCCTCTGATCTCCCTTCGCTGCGCCGCTACCAGCGCGCCGCCCGTCAGCACCTTCGGGTGGGTAGGATCCTCATCGGTTCCCCCATGATCACCCCCAGTGCCCGTGGACGACATCGCTTGCGGCCGCAAAATCGATCGATCGATACCAGGGTCCGGATCGAAGAGTGGGTTGACAAAAACTTTGCGAGATCGCTTTTCCTCTTGCGGCGCCCTGTTCCTTTTATCTGCTTCCACCCCTGCCTTGCCCCGTTCAACACGGTTTCCTGGGGTAGTGCGATTCAACTCAGCAGCAAACGTAGACGAATCCAATTCCATATTTCCTAATCCACGCAGACTCATATCGCTCCCGTGAAGAATTTGGCTGGCTACGCACGGTCGCCCGCGAGTCGCCAAGCCCTAACCCTAGACACGTAGCCAGACCTAAAACTTGTCATTTTCCTTCTTACTGGCCTGGCATTTGGTTGACCGCAGGAGTTTACAAAGGGAAAAGCCGTGACGGGGACAGGCAACGACGACAGGGACGAGCACTCGCGTGCCGGTCTTTGGTTCTGCCTCCCTCCCTCGATCGCTTTTTGTTTGGTGGCTTTGTGCCGTAACAATTCCGTGGAACGGCGCGTGGGCCGTGAAAGCTACGTACGGTACGAGTCTTTGGTGCAGCACTAGCTGCTGCAACCTTGTTTTTTCATAGGCCATCTGAAAAAAAAAGGAAATCACGAAAACCTCATACGTACAGTTCTTATCTGTATCGGTGCATGTGTGTCAAGTGTGTGAGATTTGGGCGCCGAAAGCTAGGGAGGTTCCTTGTCCAGACGAACGGCATCCATAACTCGTCCAGCCTACGGGTTTTGCTAGTCTTTTAGAGCCTTCTTTCTGTTTGCTTCCATTTGGCTACAAGCGGCCAGCCTACTGCTAGTCCATCCGACGGAAGGGGCGCTGAAAGATCGTCAAGAAGAGGACCACACGGAACGAGTGACCGGAGACGAGATCGCGCGCGGGCAGAGGTGTCTTCTTCCACAGCTGCACATATAAAAAACATATAAAAAATAGGTTCAAGGAAAACTCTACACACACATATACTAGTACTGTAGTACTCCCTTCGTTCCCAAATATTTGTCTTTCTAGGCATTTCAAATGGACACAACATACGGATGTATGTAGACTTATTTTAGAGCATAGATTCACTCATTTTGCTCCGTATGTAGTCACTTGTTGAAATCTCTAGAAAGACAAATATTTCGGAACGGAGGGAGTACTTAGTTACATATATTTGGTCCCCGTCCATCACTCTCGAGGCATGGCTTTTCGACAAGCATGATGATGAGCGCATTTCTTTCTTTCTTTCTTTGGGGACGGGGGCACGTAAAAGATCTGGTGCCAAAAGGAGGGGAAGCTAGCGTTTGCCCTACGCGCTCCATCCATCCGTCCATCCATGGACGACGGATCACGCACGGAAGAGATTAGCCAATTACACGCACGACCGGGCCATATTTGGTCATCTTTTCTACATGTGTGCCCGCCCATGTACTTGTCCGAAAGCACCGCCATTGTAACATTGCTACCTCTCTTCCTCTCTCCCGCCTTTCTCGCCGATTGTGATTGATCAAGACATATATGGGTCGATGCTCGCCCGTGGTTAGTGGCATTGACATGGCATGAGCAAGCCCAACTTTACCCGGCCTCACCCCAAGAATATAGAGATCTCCGCTTCATGTATTTTTTTTACCATTTTTAATGAGACCAGCGAAAGTAAGCAACCATGCATGCGTGCGTGCCTTTCGTGTGGGACCCATCACATCAGCATTGGGGTTTGAATTTCGCGCGTGAGTGCGTGACGTCGCCCTGGCCTCCCCGCTTGCACGTAACCTCTCCTCTCCATTTCGCCGTCGAAAAGGCTACGCGCGCATCATTACAGCCAGCGCTCTGCACCGCGTACGCGCGCGCGCGCGCATCGATTGCTGGTAGCGTGCAACACAGAGCGTAATCGATGGCCTTTTCCCCGTCAGGGAAGGCTCCAGAGACGCAGCGCGCGCGCGCGACGGCATCCGGTTCGACGGCCTTTTCTTTCTGCCTGGCCCCCCACGCGCGCGCGCACTCCCGGCCGATCGATCGGGCCTCTTTTCCGGACGATGAGATTGAGACGAGAGCAAAAGGTTGCAGCCTTGGTTGATAAGGACAAGGGAGCTCTTTCTCGTCACTGCACTCTGCACGCATTGTATTTTTCTTCGTCTTCGTCTTCGTCTTCGTCTTCCCCATGATCCATCCGGCTTCCGGCTTTCCATCTCATCGCAGCTCGACCCTGCACGCGTATCCGAGGAAGATCTCTTGTAATCGCGTGTGCGTCTCATTTGTTTTGATTGGATCTGTACGTACGCCTCGCTGTCGATCTCACATGCATTGACAACAAATTGTTACTGTTAAGGCAAGTGTACTGTAGATCAACTTTATCTATATCAGATATAATCAAGCGCGGTCTGATGGCCGGCTTAACATATGAAGTACTTAGTGCTGCTACAGTGGGGGAATGTTGTTGAAATAGTGTCACCAAAGGAGGAAGCTCTGGTTTTGGCGTGTTGGTGGCGAGTCAAGGCGTAGAGGGGACATGTGGTACTGTAATGTCAGGGTGAGTTAGATCGTCAGGGTGTGCCGCCCCATGTGAGCTTATTAAGGTGGGTTATGGTCATTGCAGGTTACGCTGCCTTCGCTTTTGCACTCCACCAGTTTGGACCAGACAGCGGCGCAGTGGCATGCACTTGCATGCTTTCCAGCAGGTAGCTAAACACATGCGCGTTTCAGGCAGTCGTAACCGGCCCTCATCATTGCCAATCTGTCGTAACCGTGCCCCTTTACGCTAATAAAAACGTCCGGGACTTCTCGGAAAGCATATGAAAACATCCTCGATCCTCCTCCGCTCAAGTTTTGTGAAGATTCAGCCCTGCGAACCTATCAAAGCATCTACAGCTGCATATGAAAAATATGACCTTTCGAGTAGTGACCGGTCACTTCTTAAATTAACACAATTACATTCAGACATCTCATACTAGATTCTCAAAACCATACAAAAGCATGCAAATTAAAAAACCTACGTACAACTAAATGATCTACCCACTCCTCGTCAGAGATGTCAACGATCTTCGTGCCTGGCTCCGAGTACGTGGGCGGCGGCTGCAGCTCCGGCGCCTCCGGCTGCTCCGCTCCAACCTCCTCCTCTATCTCTGTATCGAGTTCGGCGAAGAGGGTGTCGTACGCCGCCTGCTCTTGCCGGAGGAACTTCCGGTTCGCCTCCACATAGGCCTTATTTGGAGATACCTATTCTACACATCTCCAAAAAAGCTGAGACTTCACGGAGAATTATTTTGGAATATATATAAAATACTGAAGCAAATAACTACCGGAGGGGGGTCACCTGGTGACCACAAGACAGCAGGGCGCGCCTCAGACAAGTGCCTCAAATGGGCCTCAAACGTCCGGGCTGACCGACACCCCTCATACCCAGCCCAAATATGGGGCGGATATAGGGGCGTTCGGGCGCGCCCGGACACGCCTGCCATGTAGGACTGACAATAGGGTCCCACGCCGCCACGCGGAAACGCCCGAAAACCCGGCAGTCCGACAAACGCCTCCTCCGTTGCCGCGGTGTGGACGTCGCATGGCGTCGCTTCGGCTCGCTACCCGAGGCCAATCCGGCTATTTAAGCCGAGCGACGCCCTCAATCCTAGCCCATCCACCTCCTCCCAATTTGCGCCACCACCCGAGCCCATCTGCCTCTTCTCCCACACTCTCACATCATGTCCGGCATTGCCATGGTCTGACGCAAGATCACAGCGTACGCTATGCTCTGCTAGAGTGCCGGAGGCAGATACAGAGGAGATCCAGGTAAGGCGCGCCGCCCGCATCATTGTCGTTTGCCTTCGAACTCGCTGGAGCCGAGGAAGAGGAGGAGGAGGAGCGGCAGCCCGAGGAGGAGGAGGGAGAGCAGCTACCGGAGCCGATAAAACATATGAGAAAGCATGCACAAACACTCTAGCATCTATCAAGCAATTAGCGATGACTAGGTCATCTATATATGAGTATATTGACTTAGGAGTCAAATGAGAACATTTGATCATAGGTCATACTCATCGTTTAAGCACAAGTGGGGTTGCCACTTTTACATAAAGCATTGTTGTGTTCACACCATTAGAGTTGCTTTAGCTCAATTTTTAGAGCAAAACTCCCCCTAAATGTGATATCACCCCTAAGAGGGGTGAACTAACCTTGGGTTTTGTCGATATGACTTCATGTAGATAGTGAAGATGTGGAAGCTCAATGTTGATGTAGATCTTTTGGAGAAATCCATTGGAGTGTGTTGCACTTTCAGTACCTACATGGGTTAGTCCCACAAGGAACATGCAAGGATATCCATAGACATAGAGTGAAGCACACATATGATGATGTCCATGAAAGCATTAGGTTACATTGTCCCTTGTTTTACTAACAAGAGGGTTTGTGACTCCATGAACTAGTGAAAGATATGAAAGTTGATTGCACGTGTTCTTGCAAAAATGAATATGAGTGAAGTATGTGGCGGACTCACCCTCAAGAACACTCTAATTCTTCTTCTTTGGGATCCACATCAACTTGATGGGAATCCTTGGAGTTGTAGTCATACTTTATGAAGTAGAACTTGACGTAGTCTTGGGAACCCACTTGACCATGGCCTTAGGAGCTTCTTCAAATGAATCAATCTTTTCTTGAAGCTTGTCCTTTCCCTTTAGCTTGTGGTCTTGTGGTGGAAGATCATCTTGAGTTTGTGTTCCCTTGAAAGAAGTGGGTCATACTTCTCTTGTAGAGCAACAAACTTCGTCTTGGGGTATTTATATTCTTACCACTCAACTCCATTGGCATTGAACTTTCGTTCAAAACTGATACCTTGTGTAACACCCTCAATGCGGCTATAGCTCCCACGTGTCGAGGCACGATTTAGAGGCATAACCGCATTGAAAGCAATGTCGCAAGTTAGGCAATCTTCACAACATCCCATGTAATATAGATAATAAAGGGGTAGAAACATAGTTGGCTTACACTCGCCACGTCAATCAAAGTACATAAATAGCATTACAACATTCAAACACTCATGGCTCGACTACGGCGCCAAAATAAAAGATAAACCCAACATGCAACACGGTCCCGATCACCCCAACTAGGCACCACTACTGATCATCAGGGAAAGACACGTAGTATCAGCGTGAGTCCTCATCGAACTCCCACTTGAGCTCAAGCGCGTCATCTGGAATGGAATCATCAGGCCCTGCATCTGGTTTGGAAGTAATCTGTGAGACACAAGGACTCAGCAATCTCGCACCCTCGTGATCAAAACTATTCAAGCTTAATAGGTAAGGCAAGGTACAATATGTGGAGCTGTAGCAAGCGACTAGCATATATGGTGGCTAACCTGTTCGCAAAAGAGAGCGAGAAGAGGAGGCAAAGCGCGAACGGATATCTAGAGAACAACCTGCGCAAGCATTACTCCAACACTGTGTTCACTTCCCGGACTCCGCCGAGAAGAGACCATCACGGTAACTCACACAGTTGATTCATTTTAATTAAGTTAAGGTTCAAGTTATCTACAACCGGACATTAACAAATTCCCATCTGCCCATAACCGCAGGCACGGCTTTCGAAAGTTCAAATCCCTGCAGGGGAGTCCCAACTTAGCCCATGACAAGCTCTCACGGTCAACGAAGGAATAGACCTCCGCCCGAGACATTCCGATCAGACTCGGTATCCCGGTTCTTCAAGACACTTCGACAAGTTAAAACAAATCCAGCAACACCGCCCGAATGTGCCGACAAATCCCGATAGGAGCTGCACATATCTCGTTCTCAGGGCACACTCAGATGAGACTAGCTACTAGTAAAACCAACCCTCAAGTTTCCCCGAGGTGGCCCCGCAGGCAGCTCGGTCGGACCAACACTCAGAGGAGCACTGGCCCAGGGGGGCTTAAAATAAGATGACCATCGGGCTCCGGAAACCCAAGGGAAAAGAGGCTAGGTGGCAAATGGTAAAACCAAGGTTGGGCATTGCTGGAAAAGCTTTAATCAAGGCGAACTATCAAGGGGTTCCCATTATCACCCAACCGCGTAAGGAATGCAAAATCCGGAAACATAACACCGATATGACGGAAACTAGGGCGGCAAGAGTGGAACAAGACACTAGGCGAGAGGCCGAGCCTTCCACCCTTTACCAAGTATATAGATGCATTAAGATAACAAGGCAATATAATGATATCCCAACAAGTAAAATAATGTTCCAAAAAGGAACGGTCTCCAATCTTCACCTGCAACTAGCAACGCTATAAGAGGGGCTGAGCAAAGCGGTAACATAGCCAATCAACGGTTTGCTAGGACATGGTGGGTTAGAGGTTTGACATGGCAATTTGGGAGGCATGATAAGCAAGTGGTAGGCATCATAGCATAGGCATAGCAAAAGAGCGAGCATCTAGCAAAGCAAAGATAGTAGTGATTTCGAGGGTATGATCATCTTGCCTGCAAAGTTGTCAGAGTTGACTGGATCCTCGAAAGCAAACTCAACGGGCTCCTCATTAGCGAATTCGTCTCCTAGCTCTACCCAAACAAGACAAAAAAGCAACAAGGACACAATCAACCACGTGCAAGGCTCAAACAATATGATACAAAAATGGTATGCTATTCGAGATGCGATATGGGATGCATATGCAAGATTTGACAAGGAATGAATGAACCTGGCCTTAACTAAGAAATCCAAGTGTGCTACTGGAAAGGTGAGATGAAATCGCTTGAAAACGATATAAAGATCACCGGAATCGGAGTTACGGTTTGGAAATGGCAAGCAATTCAAATATGGCACCGGTCTGCGATTTACAGCAAGTAACCATCTAAATGCAACAAGATGAACATACTACAGCACTCAAACATGACAACAAAATACATGGTAGGGATCCATTCATGATGCTTAACAAAAGAGGAACACTGAGCTACGGCCAATTCATCCATTAACAGGTTCAAACAAGCATGGCAAAAATGCATTTGGTAAACAGATTTCAGACTTAGTGAAATTAACACTTGTCTGGAATTTCAGATCAGATAGCACACTTTGGAGCATGAAAATTATATGCTACAGGACCTGAACATGGAAAAATAAAGCATGGCATGAAGCTACTCAAAGAGCTTAACAAAATTCCCTTAGTGACCTTGAGCCAAAAGGGATTAGAAAATACATTTGCAAGCATGTGAACATGGCAAAAACATAATCAGATCACAGACTTAGTGAAAAACTGGAGCATGCAAATCAGATATCAAGTAGGCATGTTTATGAGCTCAATGCACTCACTACAGAGCAAGTCATGACAATCTAAGCATACACCCATCAAGAATACACATTATACAAGCTATACATGGCAAGAACAATAACATAGCATGCACGGATCAACTACAACATCCTCGGCAAAATCGCTAACAAGTAGACAATCTGCCCAGATTCACGAAATAGCAAAAGTAGAGCTCGATTGCCTCAAGCTAGGGTGCTCCAAAATTGTAAACAAAGACATGGATGGATATAGCACCACAAGATTAACAAAACATCCTTACTGATCATCCTCAAAAGAGGCACAGATCACTAGGAAACAACATGAACATATGGCATATTGAGATAAGCAGATCAAGGACTTAGTGGAATTGCTAAGTCCCTGAAATCAGCATTAACGATTGCATCACTTTGCAAGCTTGTGCTAGTCACCTCACACATCACAAAAATACATGGGTTGCACCTCTGGATAGATGGCAAAACATATAACAAAACTCATGTAGAGCTCAGGGGCATATCATGCACACAATAATCATGGCAAAAATGACAAATATCTAATTGGAGCAGCAGATCTGATAATTAACTCAAATAGCAGTCTTCTAACATCATTTCGGGAATCAAGATGAACTCAAATGAAAATGATGCAATGAGATGAAATGATGTGCTCTCTGAGACAAACATTTTGATATGCTATATGCCCAAAACGGAGCTACGGATGCAAACTTATGATGCGATGAACATAGCAAAATAATTAGGGTTTGGGGCAAAAAGTCAACCCGATCTATTCTCAGATCTAGATCCAGCCGGCACGCTTTACGAGGATGCCGGATTTCTCGCCGGCGTTGAGGAAGAACTCGCCGGAGACGTCGGGGCGGCCGGATCCGGGCGGGAAGGCGAGGCCGGTCGGCAGGGAGGAGGAGGCCGGAGTCGAGGCGGCGATCGGCGGCGGCTTGCGGCGCCGGGCGACATCGTCGGCGCACCGGCCGGCGCGGTGGCGCGGCGCTCGGGGTCGGTCCGGGCCGGGAGGGCCCCGCCTGGGCCCCGGCGGGCCGGCGCGCGGGCAGGCGCGGCAAAGTGGGCGCGGAGGCGGCGGCGAATCGGCGGCTGCCACGTGGCGGCGGACACGGCGGGCGGACACGTCCGTCGGTGGGACTTGTGTCCGGCGCGCGCGAGGTGGCGGATCTAGGGTTTCGGGGGGAAGAAGAAGAAGAAATCGGAGGGGGTCTTTAAATAGGCATAGGAAGAGTTAGGAGAGTCCAAATGAGGTGCGGTTTTCGGCCACGCGATCGTGATCGAACGCTCTAGATGATGGAGAGGGTTTTGGTGGGTTTTGGGCCAACTTGGAGGGGTGTTGGGCTGCAACACACACGAGGCCTTTTCGGTCCCTCGGTTAACCGTTGGAGCATCAAACGAAGTCCAAATGGTACGAAACTTGACAGGCGGTCTACCGGTAGTAAACCAAGGCCGCTTGGCAAGTCTCGGTGCAATCCAGAAATGTTTAATCCCCACACATGAAAGAAAGGTAGAAATGACCATCGGAGGAGAACGAAGCGCCGGAATGCAAAACGGACAACGGGGAAAATGCTCGAATGCGTGAGACGAACACGTATGCGAATGCAATGCACATGATGACATGATATGAGATGCATGACAACGACAACAACACACGGAGACAAAGACCCGAACCCGAGAAAATAAAATAACTTAACGCCGAAAACGGTAAGAGTTGGATTACATATTAGGTAAATCATATCCGGGGTGTTACACCTTGATTCTTCCGGTGCCTTCCTTACTTGCGTACAATTTCCTCAAATTGCTTACTTTCTTCAAGGCTCTTGTAAATACCTTTCTCTATAATTCCCTTCAATAAGCTATTTTTTGCTCCAGTGTAACTTGGCTAAGAGAATCATTAGTGGAATCAAGAGAACTACTAGAAGCAATACTATTGGATTTAACATGGTTATTGTTACTACTAGAGGAAGAATCTTTCTTGTTCTTATTGCTAGATTTTACTTGTGGCATATAGGTAGACAAGAGTAAACGCTTGGCAATGTAAGAAGAACTCTTCTTTTGAAGATCATCATCGATAGCTTTTAAAAACCCATACTCTTGCTCTAAATTTAGCTTCTCGAAGCGTAGCTTCTCATGAGTTCTTAGGAGCTCTCTATGATCCTCTTGAGTTGTTTCATGAGCTAACTTAAGAGTGTTTAGTTCTTTAGTTAGATGCTCAATCTCCTTCTTATCATTGTCATTCGTTTCATCTTGATTAGCATGATTACCAGCAAGTTCATCATGGTTTTCATCACTAGTGTTGCCAACAAGTAAATCATCATCACCTAGCAAATCATCTTCATCACTATTGAAATCAACATACTCGGGGTGTGATACCTTAGGGCCTTTAGCCATGAATCATCTTATAATTCCTTCATTTGGCGGGTCAAATATGTCGTAGGAGTTGGATGACACAAGTGCAAGACCGGCAACACCTTCATCTTGAGTATATTCGGAGTCGGAGTGATAGCTTCTCTCGGAGTAGTTGTCGGAGTCAGAACCGGATACCCATTCACCAACGTGAGCTTGATGTCTTCGTCTTATGTAGCTCTTTGATGACTTGTCCTTCCTTTCCGAATCCTTGCTTCTACGAGAGCGTCTTCGTTCATAATGATCATCTCTGCTTTTCTCTCTTGGAGGTGATTCATCTCTTCTACTTCTCCTTTTTGGTGAATCTTATCTTTTCTTGTAGGGAGTTGTACACTCATTGGAGTAGTGTCCCGGTCTTCCACAATTGTAGCAATTACAATCACGACTAGAAGATCTTTTGTCATTGTAGGATCTTGACTTGGAGATTCTCTCTTTGCTTCTATTCTTGTAGAACTTATTGTAGTTCTTCACCATTAAGCTCAATTCTTCATTGGAGACTTACCTCTCACTTGATGTTGTAGGAGCATTACATGATGCTTTGTAAGCAGAACTTGACTTGTTGTGGAGCTCTTCCTTATTCTTGAGTGACATCTCATGAGCAACAATTCTACCAATGACTTTCGTGGGCTAGAGATCTTTGTAATTGGGCATCATTTGGATCAAGGTGCACACTATATCATATTTTCCATCCAAGGCTCTTACAATTTTCTTCACGATGAATTTTTCGGTCACCTCTTCGCTTCCTAAGTCGGCAATCTCATTTGTGATGAGAGCAAGCCTAGAGTACATCTCAGCAACTCCTTCACCATCCTTCATCTTGAACTTGTCAAGTTGACTTTGAAGCACATCCAATTTGGATTCCTTGATGGACTCGGTACCTTCATGCATATCAACCAAAGTATTCAAAATTTCCTTTGCATTCTTAAGGTGGCTGATTTTGTTGAATTCTTCAGGGCACAATACATTGAAGAGAATATCGCAAGCTTGAGCATTGTATTGCAACATCTTCATTTCTTCCGCAAACGCTTCACGATCCGATTCTTTTCTATCCTTGAAGAAATCACCTTGCAAGCCAATGCGCACAATAGCCCAAACGAAGGGGTTATGACCAAGAATATGCATTTTCATCTTATGCTTCCAACTAGCAAAAATAGTACCATCAAAGTAAGGACCTCTAGGGTGGTAATTTCCCTCGCTAGACGCCATACTCTCCTAGGTTGTGAAACCAAGGCTATGATCGCCAAAGCTATGGAAATCCAGGCAAATGGAGACCAAAGCTCTGATACCACTTGTAGGATCAAAAGTAGGTCTAGATGGGTGATGTATACTATGCAACTTTATTCTTGTAGACTTGTGTTTGGCCTCCAAGCACAGAGTTTTGTTGGACAGTAGCAATTTTCCCTCAAGTGGATGACCTAAGGTTTATCAGTCCGTGGGAGGTGTAGGATGAAGATGGTCTCTCTCAAACAACCCTGCAACCAAATACAAGAAATCTCTTATGTCCCCAATACACCCAATACAATGGCAAATTGTGTAGGTGCACTAGTTCGGCGAAGAGATGGTGATATAAGTGTAATATTAATGGTAGAAATATATTTTTATAATCTGAATAAATAAAAACAGCAAGGTAGAAAATAGTAAACAGGCACAAAAACGGTATTGCAATGCTTGAAAATGAGGTCTAGGGTCCATACTTTCACTAGTGCAATCTCTCAACAATGCTAATATAATTGGATCACATAACCATCCCTCACGTGCAACGAAGAATCACTCCAAAGTTCTTATCTAGCGGAGAACATCAGAAGAAATTGTTTGTAGCTATTCTTTCCAATCGATCTGTCCAAGAGTTCGTACTAAAATAATACCAAGTTATTCTTTCCGATCGATCTATAAAGAGTTCATACTAAAATAACACCAAGTTATTCTTTTCGATCAATCTATCAAGAGTTCGTACTAAAATAACACCAAACAAAATTCAGATTCATAATACTCAATCCAACACAAAGAACCTCAAAGAGTGCCCCAAGATTTCTACCAGAGAAACAAAAGACGAGAACGTGCATCAAACCCTATGCATAGATTACCCCAATGTCACCGCGGGAATCCGCGAGTTGAGTGCCAAAACACATATCAAGTGAATCAATATGATACCCCATTGTCACCACGAGTATTCATATGGAAGACATATATCAAGTGCTCTCAAATCCATAAAAGTATTCAATCCGATAAAACAAAATTTCTAAGGGAAAACTCAATTCACAACAAGATAGAGAGGGGAAAACACCATATGATCCGACTATATTAACAAATCCCGCGATACATCAAGATCGTGACATCTTAAGAACACAAGAAAGAGAGATTAAACACATAGCTACTGGTACAAACCCTCAGCCCCGAGGGTGGACTACTCCCTCCTCATCGTGGTGGCCGTCAGGATGATGAAGATGGCCACCTGTGATGATTCCCCTCATCGGCAGGGTGCTGGAAGGGGGTCTAGATTGGTTTTTGGTGGCTACAATGGCCTGCGGCGATGGAACTTCTGATCTAGGGTAACCCCGAGGGTTTTTGGAATATTTGGGATTTTATAGGGCAAAGAGGAGGTGTGGGAGGCCATCGAGGTGGGCACAACCCACCTGGGCGTGCCTGGGCCACCAGGCGCGCCCTGGTGGGTTGTGCCCCCCTCGATGCACCCCTAGGTGCTGCTCTGGCCCATCAGAAGTCTTCTGGTCCATAAAAAAATCCACAAAAAGTTTCGCGGTGTTTGAACTCTGCTTGATATTGATTTCTTGCGATGTAAAAAAACAAGCAAAAATAACAACTCGCACTGGGCACTAGGTCAATAGGTTAGTCCCAAAAAATGATATAAAGTTGCTATAAAATGATTGTAAAACATCCAAGAATGATAATAAAACAACATGAATACTTCATAAATTATAGATACGTTGGCGACGTATCAGCATCCCCAAGCTTAATTCATACTCGTCCTCGAGTAGGTAAATGATAAAAGAAATAATTTATGAAGTGTGAATGCTAGCAAAGTGCATAAGTTTGATCAATGATAATTTCAATCACTTTTCCTAGCATCATGACAACAACTCTTTCTTATAAAATTTCTCATGTTTAAAGTAGCAACCAATTCACATGTTAAGGTTCAAACAATGAATTCTCTCGAAACTCAACAACCTATGTTCTCAGTCACCAAGTAATTGCAATTCAACTTATTCAACAGAGTCTATGTAAGAGCTCCACATACTCAACCATCAATAGTCTTCTATGATTGCTAACACTCACCGCATACACATGAGAAAAACGTTTCAACCGGACACATAGAAAGATAGGGGCTTATTGTTTTGCCTCCCAACGTATTCACCTCAAGGGTGATGTCAACAATAATAACTCATGCTACCCATATCCAACTGGATATATGTGCCTAGATCTTTCCTCACCACATGATGCTTGCCAAAAGAGAAAAATAAAAAGGAATAGAGAGAAGAACTTTGACTCTTTGCATAAAAGTAAATACATAAAAGTAAAAGATAGGCCCTTCGTAGAGTGAAGCAGAGGTTGCCATCTGATTATTTGTTTGTATGATCAACCCCTTAGTGCAAAATAATGTCACATTGTATTGCCCCTTGTGATGGCAACCTTTATTATGCAGTCTGTCACTTTTATTCTTCACCATCACAACTTCGTACAACACTCAATTTTCTCTTACACTAAATGATCTCACACTTTTAGAAGCAATTTTTATTGCCTTATTGCACCGATGACAACTTACTTGAAGGATCTTGCTCAATCCTTAGGTGGGTATGGTGGACTCTTGAAGATACGATTTGGGTTTAAGGGTTTTTGGATGCACAAGTAGTATCTCTACTTGGTGCGAAATTTTTGGCTAGCAAGGATGGGGGCAAGCACCACATGTTGAAGGATCTATGACAATATGAATATGAACAAACATAAACCATTACGTTGTCTTCCTTGTCCAACATCAACAATTTTGTCATATAATATTTTAATGGGGGCTCTCAATCACAAAAGATTTCCAAGATAGTGTATTTGCATGTGAAAGTTCTCTTCCTTATACTAATTATTCGTGAATTGCTTGTATGACCAATATTGTGATTGTCAAGCCTCAAAAGATTTCACTTTCTAAACCCAATGTGAAGCTACCATTGGGCATGATATGATTTCAACTTCATGACATTCAGTTTATTCAACAATTTACTCATAGGATATAAGTGAAGCACAAGAGTAAATTACAAGCTATTCCAAAAAGATATAAATGAAGATCATGAGCATAATATTTCTTTCTCTCAAAATAATTTAAGTGAATCAAGAGATAATTTCTTCAAAAATACTAAAGCACACCGTGCTCAAAAAGATAAGTGAAGCACTAGAGCAATTCCATAGAAAAGAGCTTCGTTGACGGGATGTGAATGCCGCTTACCTAGCCTCCCTAGCAACTATTTGACGTCTCTATTTTATTTTAAAACTTTCAGATCTAAGTATTTTATTAAAACAACAAGAAAAATGGAAATAAAATGACATTCTAAGAATAGCACAACTCATGTGAAGAAGCAAAAACTTAGGCTCAACCGATACTAACCGATAATTGTTGAAGAGGAAAGGTGGGATGCCTATCGGGGCATCCCCAAGCTTAGATGCTTGAAACTTCTTGAAATATTATCTTGGGGTGCCTTGGGAACCCCCAAGCTTGAGATTTTGTGTCTCTTTAATTATTCTTATATCACGGTTTCCCTAAATCTTAAAAACTTCATCCACACAAAACTCAACAAGAACTCGTGAGATAAGTTAGTATAAACCAATGCAAAAACCTTATCATTCTCTACTGTAGAAAATCACTAAAATTATTATTTAACATTGCATACTAAATGCCTCTACATATTTAATACTCCTATCCTCAAATAGATTCATTAAATAAGCAAACATATGCAAACAATGCAAACATAACAGCAATCTGCCAAAACAGTACGGTCTGTAAAGAAGGCAAGAGTATCAATACTTCCCTAGGTACAAAAGTTATGAAAATTTGCCACACTGTAGAAAATTTATCATAGATCATTTTTCAAAAAGTTTGAACATTTTATCACATTCTGACTTTTCTAGGGAATTTTTGCAACAGCGGTAAACTTTCTGTTTTCAAACAACGACATGTATACTTGCAAAATAAGCATGGCAAAGGCTATAATTGCCACTTTTATTGAAATAAAATATGCAAAACATTATTCTAAATAATAGAAAGCAAATTCTAACAAAATAAAATTACTCTCCAAGCAAAACACTTATCATGTGACGAATAAAAACATAGCTCCAAGTGAGGTTAGCGATAATGTTGGAGACGAAAGAGGGGATGTCTTCCGGGGCATCCCCAAGCTTAGTTGCTTGTATCTTCCTAGAATATTACCTTGGGCTTCCTTGGAAATCCCCAATCTTAGGGTCTTGTCACTCCTTATTCTCCTCATATCGACATCTCACCCAAAACTTGAAAACTTTAATCACACAAAACTTAACGGAACTTTGTGAGATAGGTTAGTATGATAAAGAGCAAACCATTTCACTTTGGTACTGTCAAAGACAAGATTCATAATTGTTTCCACACAATGCCTACTGTAGCATATCATTCCACAATTTATATTGAGCAATATAAGCCATGGAAACTAGAAAACAAGCAAACTATGCATTGAAAAGAAAATCTTTCAAAAACAGAATAGTCTGTAGTAATCTGTACTCCAACCATACTTCTGCTACTCCAAAAATCCTGAAAAAATAGAAAAACCTGGGAAATTTATCTATTAATATTCTTCAGAAGGAATTAGCATTTTATCACGCTGCTGTTAAAAACGAGAATTGTTTTCCTGAGCACAAAAGTTTCTGTTTTTCAGCAAGATCAAATCAACTATCACCGTAAGCCATCCCAAAGGTCTTACTTGGCACTTTATTGAAACGAAAGCAATAAAACATGATTACTACAGTAGCCTAATCATGTGAACACACAAAAATAGTAGGTAAAAGTGTTGGGTTGTCTCCCAACAAACGCTTTTCCTTAATGCCTTTTAGCTAGGCATGATGATTTCAATGATGCTTGCATAAAAGATAATAATTGAAACACAACAAGACCATCATGAATCACATGGCAAGCACATTTAAGTCTAACCCACTTCCTATGCATAGGGATTTTGTGAGCAAGAAATTTATGGGAACAAGAATAAACTAGCATAGGAAGGCAAAACAAGCATAACTTCAAGATTTTCAACACATAGAGAGGAAACTTGATATTATTGTAATTCCTACAAGCATAAGTTACTCCCTCATAATAATTTTCAGCAGCATCATGAAGAAATTCAACAATATAACCATCACATAAAGCATTCTTTTCATGACACAAAAGCATAGAAAACTTATTACTCTCCACATAAGCAAATTTCTTCTCATCAATAGTAGTGGGAGGAAACTCAACAAAATAACTATCATGAGAGTGAAAATTTAAATCGTGATGACAAGTTTCATGGTTATCATTATTCTTTATATCATACATGTCATCACCATAATCATCATACATAGCAACTTTGTTATCATAGTCAATTGAAGCCTCATCCAAAATGGTGGATTTGTCACTAAATAAAGTCATGACCTCTGCAAATCCACTTTCATCATTATAATCATCATAAATAGGAGGCATGCAATCATTATAACAAATTTGCACATCAAATCTTGGGGGACTAAAAGTATCATATTCATCAAACATAGCATCCCCAAGCTTACTTTGCATATCATTAGCGTCATGGATATTCAAAGAATTTGTACTAACAACATTGCAATCATGCTTATCATTTATATATTTTGTGCCAAACATTTTATTGACTTCTTCTACTAACAATTGAGCACAATTTTTCTATCCATCATTTTCAAGAAAGATATTATAAAGATGATCAATAATATGATGCAACCTCAATTCCATTTTTATGTAGTTTTCTTTTATAAAACAAACTAGTGATAAAACAAGAAATTAAAAGATTTGATTGAAATATCTAAAGATATAACTTCATGCACTCACCTCCCTGGCAACGGCGCCAAAAAAGAGCCTGATGTCTACTACGCAACTTTATTCTTGTAGACTCGTGTTGGGCCTCCAAGCACAGAGTTTTGTAGGACAGTAGCAATTTTCCCTCAAGTGGATGACCTAAGGTTTATCAATCCATGGGAAGTGTAGAATGAAGATGGTCTCTCTCAAACAACCCTGCAACCAAATACAAGAAATCTCTTGTGTCCCCAACACACCCAATACAATGGCAAATTGTATAGGTGCAGTAGTTCGGCGAAGAGATGGTGATAAAAGTGTAATAGTGATGGTAGAAATATATTTTTATAATCTGAATGAATAAAAACAACAAGGTAGCAAATAGTAAATGGGCACAAAAACGGTACTGCAATGCTTGAAAATGAGGCCTAGGGTCCGTACTTTCACTAGTGCAATCTCTCAACAATGCTAATATAATTGGATCACATAACCATCCCTCACGTGCAACGAAGAATCACTCCAAAGTTCTTATCTAGCGGAGAACATAAGAAGAAATTGTTTGTAGCTATTCTTTCTGATCGATCTATCCAAGAGTTCGTACTAAAATAACACCAAGTTATTCTTTCCGATCAATCTATCAAGAGTTCGTACAAAAATAACACCAAGTTATTCTTTCCATCGATCTATCAAGAGTTCGTACTAAAATAACACCAAAGAAAATGCAGATTCATAATACTCAATCCAACACAAAGAACCTCAAAGTGTGCCCCAAGATTTCTACCGGAGAAACAAAAGACGAGAACATGCATCAACCCCTATGCATAGATTACCCCAATTTCACCACGGGAATCCGCAAGTTGAGTGCCAAAACACATATCAAGTGAATCAATATGATACTCCATTGTCACCACAAGTATTCATATGCAAGACATATATCAAGTGCTCTCAAATCCATAGAAGTATTCAATCCGATAAAGCGAAATCTCAAAGGGAAAACTCAATTCACAACAAGATAGAGAGGGGAAAACACCATATGATCCGACTATATTAACAAAGCCCGTGATACATCAAGATCGTGACATCTCAAGAACACGAGAGAGAGGGCGAGAGAGAGAGATTAAACACATAGCTATTGGTACAAACCCTCAGCCCCGAGGGTGGACTACTCCCTCCTCATCGTGGTGGCCGCCGGGATGATGAAGATGGCCACCGGTGATGATTCCCCCCTCCGGCAGGGTGCCAGAACGGGGTCTAGCACTACAAAAAATACACTTCCGTGATGATACGTGTTTGTCACAGTAGGTTACGTTTTCTGTCATGCATGTACATCCATGACAAATTTATGACAGAATCAAGATAGTCATACCTGTGCTGTCATAGAAGTGTTCCATGACATTACCAAAATTATCATCACGGAAGTGTCCACTTCCATGACGATAAATCGCGCGTCACTGAAGTGCTTTCGTCAAGGGTGACCGACACGTGGCATCCACCGTAACGGAACGTCGTTAAGCCATCGGGTTGGGTTTTGGATCCGATAACCCGTTAACAGCCCCAACCAATGGGGATTTTCCACGTGTAAAATCATCATTGGCTGGAGGAAACACGTGTCGGCTCATCGCTCGGACAGATGTCATTCACTCATTGGACAGAAGGCGCCTGATACGTCGACACGTGGGACGACCCAACAGAGGCCCATTCCTGTGAAAAGGTCGGCCCGTTTTACTTGGTCAAAAGGTGGCGGGCCGGCCCATGGAAAGCCTATTAACGGCCTGTTCGCATATAGCCCATTTACAGCCCGCTAACCCAAGGCCCATTACGCCCTATTCGAATTAGGCCCAGTAGCGTCATCTAGGCCATCCAATATGATTCCAGCCCATTTTCACTTCTAGCCCATGTATGGCCCATGACGTCTTTCGGCCCATATGAGGCCCTATGTAACTCTTGGCCTATTAACGGCCCGTGGTGAAACTGGCCCCTAATGAACAGTGTATCACTTTACACCCATTAACGGCCCGTGGTGAAACTGGCCCGTAAAGAATAGTGTATCACTTTATACCCATTAACGGCCCGTTATTCCGTTGGCCCGTTTCCAGCCCATGTTATCTTTCGGCCTTCTCAGAGCCCATTTATTCTTGGGCTATTTTCTAGCATTCTTTTACTTACGGCCCGTTACTATCATTTTCTGCTTGTGGGCCAAATTCAGCCCGTGGTTACAGTCGGCCCGTTTGTGGTCTGTTAATAAGTTGGGCCGTTTTCATAGCGTCATCAAATACGGCTTATTAACGATGGCCCGTTATGGTCGGCCCATGAACGGACGATTCCAACTCTAGCCCGTTTACGGCTAGAATGCGGGCTGTTTGGCCCATGTTTGGCCAATTGATCATACGACCCGTATAAGGCCCATTGATGATACGGCCCGTAGAAGGCCCATTGTTTCTACGGCCCGTAGAAGGCCCACTGTTTCTACGGCCTGTAGAAGGCCCACTGTTTGTACGACCCGTAGAAGGCCCACTGTTTCTACGACCTGTAGGAGGCCCAGTGTCACTATAGTAAAAATTAGCCCATGGTTATTGTGGCCTAGTTTAAAAAATAGGTCATTGCAGCCACTAGCAAACCGCAGAAAAAGAACTGCACTGACTACAAGCAAACAAATAAACAAGACAACAAGGAAATAAATAAGCAAGCAACTTACACTAGGCTATCACGGCTATTACACATATTACATCCACTGGGCATCAAAGTTCGCCACCAGTGCAAATATAGAGAACACAGCAGCATATAAACGCCGCAGCAAAACAAGTCCAGAACTGAAACCACTTCAGAAGAGCTCAATAAACAATATCCTGGGTACCCATAATGATGGCAAGATGCTTAGCAAGCTTATTAACTTTCTCTTGTTTGGCGCTTAAGTCCTCCAGCGCTTGCAGTTGCACCAGAAAGTATGCATCTGAATTCTGCAGGGACTTCCTCAGTCCTTCGGCTTCCTATCGCCTAACATCTGATTGATCTCTTTCAAGTTGAAGTTGAGACTCAATAAGCCGAAAGCCGAACTGATTCAGGCAACGAGTTCGAAGAGCTGGTGCCAGCAGTGGTAGCCAGTAACTCGAACACTACATCAAGACAGGACTTTGGGGTTGTCTCAGTGTCTTCAATATAGTTTTTATCAGCTTTCTTGGAGACCAACTGGGATGTCTCACTATCTTGAACCTTATCTACATTACTTCCTTTACCATTGCATAATAGGGTACTCTTCTCCAATATTTTATCCGCATTCTAAAAGAGAAACAAACAAACACATCTCAGGTTTACAATGTAGTATATGAAACTCATTTCGGTAAACCAGTTCAGTAGTAAGGTGGACAGGATAACAGCATGAAACAAACATATATCTATGTAGTATGGTCACTGTATGGTCTACATCATTCTAGTTTATGTTGCCAAATCAAGATAGATATAGTTCGAATCATATCTATTTAAGACAAAGCAGCATAGACAGAATATAAGTGTGGGAAACTACACAGCAATAACAACACTTGTACTGTGCATGGCATGAGAACATAACTGTTTATTCAATTGAAATTGAAATCAACATAGAGCAAGTTACAACAGCAAACAGCCAAACACGTTGAAGAAACAGGTTTAAAACATACCTGTTGCGCCATTGGAGTTTCAATTGCATCCTTCAAATTTGAAATTAGTTGGTATCAGTAAATACAGTGATGCAAGAGCAAAGTAGTATGAACCATAGCTATGGAACCTGACTTGAGAACAATTCTTCTTCTGCTTTAAGCGTTGACTTCGGGTTCGGAGTGGTGGTCCTCGTGATTTGGGCACTGCAGTTGCCTTACTAACTGCTCGTGTTTGGGTGCTCTGTGGTGGAGACGGTGCTGTGTCAACGGGAACTGGGTGTCTATCTGCTGGGGTTGGGGTTAGAAGGGGTGTAGCTGGTTCTCTGTCCAACTGGGTAGGGGTACAATCTGCATGAGTGTGGGTTATGTGTGGTGGGGCTGGTTCTTGGGCAAGTACAACCGTGGTTCTATCTGCATCGACAGGTAGCATGATCTTTTCTGAAGACCGTGTTTTTACTCCCACAGATACTGCCATCACTCCCTCCAATTGAAATGGCTGATAAACAAGAAAAGTAATTGAATGTACAAACATTGTAAGATAGACATGTGCAATGGATAGTAGGGAAGAAAACAGGGCATGAAATAATTCACATTTATGTTGTCTAAGCAAACAGAATAGCATGACATAATTTCACATATATGATGGCTAATTAAACAGGATATCATGACACAATTTCACATGTATGATGGCTAACTAAATAGGATAGAATGACATACTTCAAAATATGATGACTATGTAAACAGGATGACATGATATAACTATATGATGTGTCTATTAAAGTGGCTGGCATGCCATAAATCACAAACATGTCGTCGATGAAAACATGATGGCATGATATAATTCATGGATAGAATGACATAATTTAAAATATGATGACTATGTAAACATGATGAGATGATATAACTATATTATGTCTTTAGAAATTGGGTTGGCATGCCATAATTCAGATACATGCTGTCTATGTAAACATCATGGCATGACATAATTCAAATATATGATTTATATACTAAGGAAGTGAGCAGAGGGCAATCGCATATATGATGTGTCAACTAAGGAGATGGCATTCAATATTGTGTATATGATGTAAAAACTAAGCATTGCAATACAACATATGCATTATATGAGTAATATAACCCTGCCAAGTTTGAGCATACACCTCAGGGGGATAATAGGACTGGTCATCTGCCTCTGAATCCTCCTCTGAAGAGCTATCTGTAACCAGCAAGATATCTGCTTCAGCAGGTAGCATTGTCTGCTCTGAAGACCTTGTTTTCACTCCAGATTTCTCCATCACCAATTCAAATGGCTGATGCACAGGAAGAGCAGTTGAATATACAAACATTGTCGACAAAAGCAATGAGAAATACAAAAAAGGATGGCATGATATAATTCACATATATGACGCTTGCCTAAACAGCATGGCATTGCATAATTCACATACATAATGCCTTGCAACAAGATAACATTGCATAATTCACATATATAATGTCTTGCAACAAGATGGCATTGCATAATTCACATATATGGTAATTAGACACTAAATAGGTGGCATTCACACAAAGCATGTCTAAACTAAGCAAATGACATAGCAATGCAAGATATCATACGCACGATATGAGCAACATAACCCTGCCAAGTTAGGGCATGCACCTCGGGGGGGGGGGATATGACTGGTCATCTGTCTCTGAATCCTCCTCTGAGGAGCTATCGGTAACCAGCAAGACATGCGCTTCGTCAGATAGCATTGTCTGCTCTGAAGACCTTGTTTCCACTCCAGATTTTTCCATGACCGTGCCGAATGGCTGATGCACACGAAGAGTAATTGAATGTACTAAAATTGTTGACAAATTTAACACATAATAAAAAATGATGGCATGATATAATTCACATATAAGATGACTGGCTAACCAGGGAGGCATTGCAAAATTCACATATATGATGCCTGGCTAGACAATATGGCATTGCATGATTCACATATACGATAAAGAAACTAAACAGATGGCATTGACACAAAGCATGTCTAAACTAAGCAGATGACATCTTTAATGTATACAGTAAGCAATGCAAGGCACCATATGCATGATATTACCAACATCAGCATGCCAAGTTAGAGCGAAGACCTCATGGGGTAAATAGGAGTGGTCTTCTCCTTTTGAATCCCCCTCAGAACAGTTATCTTCCTCTTGATTACGATCCAAAATGGGTGGAGGGGGCTGCCTTTGCGCCCACCATGGAATGACGTCTGCATGAAATTTTATTGACATGCAAGGCTCGTCTCTTTTGCTCTACATGATCAGTTCCATTGTGTACAATAACTGGCATGCATAGGAATAAAACATAGTGAGATTATGTAAGGAGTGCATGCACAAATCCAGAGTGATGGTAGCAAACTGTGGATAGACCCAAAACCAATGATAGCAGGCAGATAATAGCTTTAGTTAAAAAATACAGATAATGGCTCCTTTAATGTTTGTTTGCACCCAACATGAAACTCATAGTAGACACCGGAGATTAACCAGATAGTAGACAGATAGTACTAATTGCTGCCCCAATATGTACCCCACAACCATTTAAAAACTCAAGTTTCAGCATTAGTTTGGACCTGACTCGGAGTCTAATAGGTGAACACAACGATAATGTAGCATGTCATCATATTAAGCGACGCATAACCTAAGCAGACACGGAAGAGTGCGACCTCTCTTGCGGACCCGTGTAGTCCTCAAGGTCATCTTCTTAGTTGATGATGGTAATGCAGTTGCCGTGGCTGCCGGCGGCGGGGAAGAAGATCTGAGGCGGCGAAAGACAGTCTGGAGAGCGGATCCCTGCTGTGGTGAACCATTTCCTCGTTGGAGCAGCTGAGCTGGGGTGGAACACAGCGCCGCAGGAGCAGGACAAACCGCACAAGGTTTTCTTTGACACATATCTGTAACAGAAGTAATTGAGTAAGGGCTTGTTTGAATTTGAGGATTCTAAAAATGCAGGGATAGGAAATAGACAGGAATAGGATAGGAATGCACGTGCAAAACAGAGAATTTACACAGGATTTCTGCCAATCTGGGTGTTTGATTCACAACAATTGGAAGATCACATGATGCAAAAAAGCATGGTGAGATTAAGACAAACCACAAGAAAATGTACGGTTATAATGCTATTATGCTACTATCTCTTAGTCTTGTGCTTGATGAATAGGAATATGAAAAGGAGGAGAAGTGGAAATTAGAATTCCTACGGTTTTTCTTTCAAGGAGACACTAAAGGAACTAATCCTACAGTTTTCCTTTGCTCCATTCCTTTGCACCAAATTCATGAAAAATAGTATCATAGGAAACTTTCCAATTCCGATGTTTTTCATTCACTTTTCCTTTCAAGCACTGGCGATTCTAGTAGGCAGGCTTGAGCAAGGAAAATCCTACACTAAAAAAATGTTTTTGTGCTACTTCTATTACTTTGGACCCAGGCCACTGCCATACTAGCTCAACTCCCAGGCCCATCGACAAATGCACAACTCAAACATGCAGAGATAAATAATGATGGCGTTCAAGAGAGTCCATCACGGATAGCTAAGTTGCCTGGTACCTCACTGCTTGTCATATAGTAGGATAAAATAATCGTATTTCCCGTTACTACGAGTGCTCAGTGGACAATATATATAACATGTAGAGTAAAAGAGAGATGCAACAAGTGTACAACTTCTTTGGCGAAGCCATGTCGATCTCAGCGTGATTGGGTTGGCCGGTGAGGATGCTCCAGCTGACTTGGCTGTCGGAGGAGGGGAAGAAGATCTTAGGCGTCTGGAGATGGAGCCCGAGGTACTGCTCCGATGTGATGGAGGGTTTCGTCGTTGGAGCAGCTCCGGTGAGTTGTACGACGCCGAGGCTGAAGCAGGACAAGAGAGACAACGAACAACGTTAACCTGAGTGGAATTCTAATAGCATCTCCAATACATGACGTAAAAAACATAACCACAAAGTGCTAGATGTAAAATACATCAGCCGCTCATCTCTGAACTTAACTGCCGAAACTGAATTTAAGTGTCGAAACTGAACTTAACTGTTGAAACTGAATTTTGCTGTCGAAACTGAATTTTGCAGTCGAAACTGAACGCACTAGGAAGGTGAGGCTACACGTCGGTTGACTGACTTTTTCATCTCTGGTCAGTCGATTTTGCAGCCGTTGGATACAAAATCAAGGGCACGCGGTTCATCTTCAACCTCCACCCCCCTGAGCCGCCAGCCACCACCGGCCAAACAGCAGCCCCCCGCCGCCCGCGGCCGGCGGTGCGCCGCCCCGCCCGCCCCGAAAACACTCCCCACCGCCGGTCTACCGCCGCCCCGGCCATCCCTCTAGCCCCCCCCCCCCGTGCCGAGCTTTTTCTCCGGCGATCCCCACACCACTGCCCCGCCAACGCCCCGCCACCGCCGGCGACCACCGCCCCCATCCTGAACCCTAAGATAGATAGTGGGGTACCTCTCCGGCGAGCCCCCCTCCCCGCTGCGGCTGGTTCTTCCTTCACCCCAGCGAGCCCCCCCCCACCCCCTGAAAATCGACTGACCCAAAAGTCGATTCAGTCGACTGAAGTGTAGCTAAATCGGAGCAGCATCGCAAGCAAGAGCAAGAGCGAGAGCAGCAGCGTGAGCAAGAGCAATAGCAAAAGCAGACTAGGCAAGGGACTGAGACCAAGAGCAGAGCAGCAGCGCGAGCGAGAGCTAAAGTAGCAGTAGCTCCTACTGATGTGGACGTCGCCGCCGAGGGAGCGACGCCGTGGAGGAAGTGGCCGACGACGCCGCCGTGGATGGAGTCGCGCCGTGTCGGCTCGGGACCGAGCACCGGCAGCACCGTGAGATCGAATCAAGAAGAAAATGTGGCGATTAGTGTACAACCTCTTTGATGGCGCCGATTAGGCCGCAGCTTCATCCAAGGAAACGGTGATGATGATGCTCTTCCGGTGGTGCAGGTGAAGACAACGGTGTGGGAATGGAGGTGGCGCGAAAGACGAGGGGAATGTCGGGGCAGCTCCTTGGAGGTGGAGGATGGGGTGGCTGAACCGGCGGGACGATGAGATCGACGACGGATCCTCATCCGGTACGGTGGATGAGGGACGTCGAGGTGTTGTTGTGGACGACGTCGTCGGGGAAGAGGCTCCGGCTGGGTGGCGGACGGAGCAGGGTGTGGGGTTTCCTCGCGGGTTTTCACGGCCTCGGTGTACGAATGGGTGGGCGGATGGGATGGCAGTGGGGAACCATGGCTTAGAGGCGCGTTTGCCCGAAATGTGGGGTAAGTTACGAAAGTACCCCCACCGATTTGGGGCGGTTCTTTCGGTTCAGGGGTACCACGGGCATTTCGCGTGTCGGGATTTCACAGGAGGTGGGAGTTTTCGCGCGCGTTGTAATTTCGGAATAGCAATTTGCAGGTTGAGATGGAGGGAGTTGTCAGAGCACAACGAGACAAAGATATATCTTAAATATTTTAGGCTAACAAGGCGCGGGTTGAAGAGGCGGGAGTTTCGCAGCATGATAGACAGAGACGCTAGCTTGAATTTTCGGCATAACAAGGCGCGGCTTGAAATTTCAGAAGAACAAGCTTAACATGTACCCAAAAAAAGACAATTTGCACCTCAACACGCACAACACACACACAAACACCATTTAGACTAGAGTAAGGTACACGTGCATTGCACGCATGAGATTTGGCAACCAAATTATGAATAAATACCACATTATAGAATGCAAGCTTTGAGTCATATATGCATGATGTAGATGTTCGTTTCATTCTTATAGTTCATTTCATTCAAAATCATCTAGTTTTTATAAGAAAGCTAATCTATTTTAAGATTCATGAAATTGTGCGCCGTAAGACATAAAGTAAAAACAAATAATGGCAAATCATGTAGAAAAACATTTGGACAATTCTGATACGGAAGATTCTAGAACAAATAAGAAGTGCTTGTGTTTTGATGTTTGTGCATTATGCTTAAGTTCAACCATGGAGTCTTCTAGATTATACATGTGGCGAAATCTGGTGGAATCTAGATGATATCCAACGGCCAGTAGTGCTCAAATTTGCCATCTTTGGACCATCGGATTCGCCTCATCCAATGACCATCTTTCAAAGTTAAAGTTACCCGCACACAATATAAAAAAATATAAAAAATAATATATATATATATATGGGTATATATATATATATTATTTCAATTGAGGAGAAGCTTGTCCAACATCGTTTGAGATGGTTTGGGCATATTCAGTGCAGGCCTCCAGAAGCTCCAGTGCATAGCGGACGGCTAAAGCGTGCGGAGAATGTCAAGAGAGGGCGGGGTCGACCGATTTTGACATGGGAGGAGTCCGTTAAGAGAGACCTGAAGGATTGGAGTATCGACAAAGAGCTAGCTATGGACAAGGGTGCGTGGAAGCTTGCTATCCATGTGCCAGAGCCATGAGTTGGTTGCGAGATCTTATGGGTTTCACCTCTAGCCTACCCCAACTTGTTTGGGACTAAAGGCTTTGTTGTTGTTGTTGTTGTTGTTGTTTGTATATATATATATATATATATATATATATATATATATATATGGGTATAGATATAGATATGTGATGCGAAAGCCGCCCATCATCTCCAATTAGAATAGTGTGTCCATGCACGGATGCGACTTGGCCAAATGATGTCTGCCATCGGTATCTCAAATTCAAATCAGTCTGACCTTGTTCAATGTGTATACATTACAACATGCTCGTTTCCAAACCACACGGCGCAGATCTCCGTTATATTCATGCATGCATGGGTTTCAAACATCAGGATCTCATATTCAAATATTTGAATTCAACTTTACATTGATTATGACCTCACCTATTCTCTTTATAATTGTACCACTAACTTTCTCTCGTGCATGCATGCACACACACTACTAGTCGGCATTATCCGTCGCACACATGCAATCTTTTTCTTCAAGTCGGTCTCCCATGAAGGCACACACCCACACACATCCCCCTCTCCATCATATCAGGCATTCTTTATCTCTCACGCGTGCATGCGCAACGATCGATGTTCCTCTATGTATGTGTGTATATAGCTAGGTCTTTCATAGTTTTCCACACAAACCGATCAATCGATATATCCAGTGAGGTCTCACCCTCTTTCCCATGTCCACATCGATCAATCTATACCTCTCTATATAGGATTAACATATATAGCTAATACACCCACATTAATTATATATCCAACGTCCCCCTCTCATCATTCATGCCTTCCGCTTCATCTCTCAGACGCGTGCACAATGGCGAAGGCAGGGGCAGTAAGGGCCCTCCCCCCTCCCCCCTAACATCACTATATATCGAGGCTAATATGAATGTGATCATTAGACAATTGCTGCTAAAAATGGTTTAAGTTCATGAATTGACCCTCCTCGTAAAGGATTAGCAATGCTTGGCCCCCTAGCTCATTTATTTTTCATGGCTTCGCCACTGCGCGCAACAGTGCACGTTTTCGCCCCCTCTCTCTAAATATCGATCTCGCACTTGTGCATTCCTTCATAGTCTCCCTCCACTCGGCCCCTCGCACCATCTTCTAGCCCCCACCGGATTTTGCCACATGTACAATCTAGCAGACTCCATGGTTGAACCTAAGCATAATGCACAAACCTCAAAACAACAATGGTTCTCTTTTGTTCTAGAATCTTCCGTATCATAACTGCCCAAACTTTTTTTCTAGTTGAATTGCCATTATTTGTTTTCACTTTATGCTTTACAACGCACAATTCCATGAATCATAAAATAGATTAAGGGCTTCTTTGATTCAAAGGATTCTCAAAGGAATTTTGGAGGATTCTAATCATTAGGAATTTTTCCTATCTTGGTTGTTTGATTCGTAGGATTGTAAACCATAGGAATTTTTCCATATGATTCATTTGCACTAGATTTCATAGGAAACATCCCATCCACTCAAACCTCTTTGAAAGAATTCTGCATTTTTTCTATGCACAATCAAACACTCGTACAATCCTGTAGGATTCAAGACGACATTCCACTATAATCCCATATTTTTCCTATTCCCGCGTTCTTAGCTTTTTTATAAAAACTAATTGATTTTGAATGAGATGAAATATAAGAATTAAACAAAGGGCTACATCAGGCATATATGACTCAGAGCTTACATGCTATAGTGTGGTATTTATTCATAATTTGGTTGCAAAATCTGATGCGTGCAATGCACGTGTACCTTACTAGTACTTCGAGTATGTGCAAAACACGTAAATTAGAATAACAATGGCACACTACACAATGTCTCTCTTACAGTTCATGAAGCCACGTGGCACATGTGGAGGCGTTGTTGCGACCTCCTTGCGTGGATTGATCACAGTGACGTGCTGCTGGTTCCAGAAGAATGTACTCGTCCTCCCTGAGCCATACTGGCGGTACATGCACGAAGCGAAGATGTGCACGCACGCCACACACGCACTCATTCCCTCGCATGCACACGCGGGTACACGGGCGGACGCAATTTTGTACCAAGATCCACCCCATGTGATAATTTGACGCGTGTAAAGTCGTTCACTTCATTGATGGTCAATTAATACAGTGCATGCAAATTGAGTGGACGTGAGGGCGGAAGAAAGACATTATTACTCCACTGTGCGCATGCGAGTAGTTAAATCGTGGGTTGCTAGTAGTACTTCCATTGGTCTCCTTCATATTTTGTGCCAATTTTTGACAGTAACATAATATTTACGCATTTGAGCAGTGTAATACTTGAAATTTTTGTTCCGCTAAACTCATCGGGAGCCGTTTCGGGCCTCGAAACCAAAACCATCAATTAATACTTGTTCCCATCACATTCGAAAGCCTGCTCACACCTACTAGTACGTACCAAATCTGAACGTGTTCCCACTATGCAGGTATTAGTACTAGTGCTAGTACTTAGGTTATAAAAAGGGGAACTACCTAACCGAAAATTACTCTACCTTTCCTCCTCATAAGTGCTTCTTCTTCGTCCATCGTTGCCATGGCCGGTGAGCAGAGCTCTAGGTCGAGAACTACTCGTAACAAGGGAGCGGCAACCAAGGCTGTGGAAAAAAAGAGAGGGCTCGCCGCCACGCAGAGACCTCGAAAGATCTCTCACGGGCAGGCGATGGCTCCCAGGTGCGCCCTAGCCGCGGAGGCGAACATGCCAAGCCGGCGGAGCTGGAGTTGTTATCCCTCGACGGCATGCCCGATCAGCTTAATAAGCACCTCAATAAGTAGAAGGAGTTCATCCAAGGCTTGATGGAGTTGCTGAAGGAGAGCCTCGACGACATGCCCCCTGAGCTCAATCAGCAAGGGGAGTTGACCGCCGGCTTGGTGATGCTGCTGAAGAAGAGCATTGCCTCAGAGAACAAGGCGACCGGCGAAATCCTGCGACTTCAGGAGGACAAGGCGAAGCTCTGCCATGAGATTGACCTGTTGAAGGAGAAGAACGCCGGCTGGAAGAAGCTGCATGAGAATAGTAGTTCCTCCATGAAGATGCTGCAGGCCCTCGTCATGGAACAGAAGGAGGAGTTGGCGAAGCTCCACATCAAGCACCTGACTGCTGTCAAGGTACATAATGCGGCCATGGAATAGATGATGAAGGCTCGCGTCGAGAAATCCCACGTCATGGACAGAATGAAGAAGATGGCGGAGGAGACGCGCAAGGAGATGGAGGTCGTGGAGGAGATGAAGAAGCAGTTATGACTCCACGACGAATTAGATCATTTGGGGTGATAATCTTCCTTCTTCTTTTGCTCCTGTGTTTCATCTTTTGCTTCGGGTGTTTCACCGCACGTGTCACGTTCTCTGCGAGGCATGAATAGAACAATGGTTTTTTAGGGAATGAATAGAACAATGCTAACAATGAGATGACTAGCAAATTAGATCATTTTTATCACCATATGGCACTGGGGTGCCGTGTTTCGTGCTCCTCCGTCACAGTACTACTCCAGTGGAAAACTTGAGTATACCGCACGGTTCTTTGCTCCTCCTCGATTAGGTCGTCGGCGCATTTATACGAGCAGTCAAATAACAAGGCCCCGCCTTCTAGTAGTAATGAGCCGTCAAATCACAAAGGCCCTCGCCTCTCGTGAAACCGACCAAGCTAGACTGCCCCGCCCTCTAGCCTTTTAAAAAATGTATACTTTTGTACAGCAGTAGTGTCGATGGATTGCGCCATGGAGCAAAACTTGAAATTAAAAAAGTGGTACATATAGAGAGCGCTCGTCGCCAAATTATGCATATAGTACTATTAAAAAGGCTAGTCACAATAATGGTGTCCAGCACAACCCACCCCTCAAATAAAACTAAGAGGGTGCTTGGATACGTTTTAGTCCCATGACTAAAACTAGTGGGACTAAAACATGCTAGCCTCACCCATGCTTGGATCCAAATATTAAAAAGGCTAAAATCAAGTTAATGAGCATTTATTATCCTCCTAACCCTCCAATCCAGAACTCGCCTGTGTTAAAGGAGAGGAGTTAAATGAGTAGAGAGAGGACTAATCCACATTTTAGTAGGGGTACCCCTGACTAAAAATTTTTAGTCTCAAGACTAGTTTTAGCCTCTCTTTAGTCAGGGGTGCTTGGAACTTTAGCCTCTTAAAGAGACTATTTTTAGTCAGACTAAAATAAGTCCCTTGGATCCAAGCGCCCTCTAAGCATCCTGGAATTCTTTGACAAAACTAAGCACCCTGAAATTCTTTGACAACTAAACTGCTGGCTATATGATGTTGGCCATATATATTGTACGTATATAATGTGAAGAAACGAGTGGTAGTACTATACCAACTAAAAGATGAAATGTAAGAAATACTAGTATGTACGTATTGAAGAGTTAAAGTAACGAGAAGAAACATAACATAGTTCTGCTGGGGGGCTCAGCACAACACACCCCTCAAATTAAATTAAGCACACCTGAAATTAAACTTTGCAACTATTCCGGTAGACACTGCATTAGAACCACCAGGAGCAACGACACTGCCACCTTACTCGGAGTCCTCGTCCACGTCCTCGACTTCGTCCTTGTCCCTCTTCCTCTTGGCCGATACTTCTTTGCTTGAACCGCACACTTGGCTGTTGCTCTTCATCCAACCCTTGTAGATATTGAAGCAAAGGTAGCCATCCATTGCAGCATAGTGGATGTGGTCTATATCTAGTACATTCCACTGCCATGCATGATGATGAAATGTGTATGGAGGTTCCTCCAGTTTACCGTACGAAGGATGAACCATGGCTCCTGATAGGGTCAGCATTGAAGGCTGACGAGAGGACACCAGCCGATTCTTCTGGAGGTCGAAGGGGTTGCCTACAACGAGACTTATCCGACGCAGGACATCCATGTCGTTCTTAAAGTCTACAGTAATGAATTTGACTAGGTTGCTCTCGAGGAAGTCCTTAAAATCCTGGCACTCAACGTCGGCATGGCATATGTGGTAGACCAAGCATAAGTCATGCACGCAAACCTGGATCACGGTGGGCTTCTTCCTCTCTTCGTCCTTTAGATCCTTCTCTGGTCCTAGGACTGTGGTGTACTCAACATCTAGCCCAGTGACCCACTCATCATCTGAGTTTTCGAACATGTGTCTGAAGC
The DNA here is from genome assembly GCF_018294505.1 of Triticum aestivum. Lineage (NCBI taxonomy): Eukaryota > Viridiplantae > Streptophyta > Magnoliopsida > Poales > Poaceae > Triticum > Triticum aestivum. The sequence goes on from NC_057809.1 coordinate 460,997,233, forward strand.
GAGAAAGGCATCCTTTCACCGTCGCGGAAGAACGGGTGTAGATGACGTCGAACTCATTGCCGGTGATGGTTCTAACCTTGTACTCACCGCCGATCGTGGAGATTTGGGACGCCATGAATTTGGGAGGAGGGTTAGGATTAGTGGAACTGCCGTAATGTGAATGGACGGGACGACTAGGAGCGAACCGCCGTAGTATTGAAGGACGTGCGGGGACGAGTAGGAGCGAACTGCCAGCGTGCGAACGGCAGGGTAGTGGATTTCCATTCTCCCATGATACGGGCTTCCGAGAGCCCTTGGATCTGAGATCGAATGGTTGCATGGCGTGATTCTAGACCTATGGGTGAATATCCTATCCTGGAGGGTTATTCTGCAAATTTTCAGCAACTTAGCATGCGACCGTTTGATCTCAGATCCAAGGGCTGCCAGCAGCCCGTATCATGGTCGCGCCTACCACAACCATCACATCGCTCACGCGGTCGTGCCCTTGGAGATTTAACACGGTGCGTTAGGCTATCTGATGTTGGCATGTCATACATAGTCATCACTTAGTCACTCATACTACAACAAGGTTGGCTATAAGTGTATTTTTTACTCCTCTCTATCTCTTTCTTCGTACTCCCTCTGTCCCATAATATAAGATTTTTTTTACACTAGTGTAGTGCCAAAAACGTTCTTATATTATGGGACACACGGAGTACTAGTATTTATTGCATTTGCCAAGGAGTGACATCTTCCAATGAAATGGTGTTGCTAAGTTTGCTTCATTTAATTAGCTATAGAATCAAAATTGTCTTTTCACCGACGTACACGTGCTTAGCACCGTTTCTTGCTTGGGTCACCAAACTAGTCTCTCTCTTCTTGATTAACTTTCCACATCAGACTTTATGCCTATGTGGCAAGCTTAAGCACCTGTAGGAGCAAGTAAAAGTAAGTACAATAGTGCGCTTTACATGGCATTTTTGCATATGTGGAGGAAAGAGAGGCAAGGAAAAAGTGGAGAAGTGGGCTCTCATGCAAGAGCCAGCCTCTACTACATGGTGGAGCATTGGGAGAGGCACCTGTATGAAGGTGGTCAGGAATCGGGAGACTCACGCCGGTCGTAGCGCCGCAGTTAAAATGATAATGGCAAGTCAAATCACGGGGCCCCACCTGTCCAGCAGTAACTCGCTGTCAAATCACACAGCCCTATGTTTGCAGCAGCCTACTCCCTCGTCTTCTCGCGTCTCTGTCAACCCGACTAGGTGGAACTGCCCCGCCGCCTACCGCGCAGGAAAAGCCCTGCACTTAACTTTTAAATAGTATACAGTATACTAATTTTGTATCCATGGATTGCGCCCGCGCCAAGGAGAAAAGCGTCTAGAAAACAGAGAAGAGACGGTGGTCTTGCAATAGAGAAGAGGGAGAGGCGAGACGGTCGTTTTGGAATGGAGATGATGGAGAGGAGAGGTGGTGGTTTTGCAATGGAGAAGATCAGAAGAGGGAGAGGCGACACAGTGGTTTTGGAATGGAGATGATGGAGAGGAGAGGAGGTGGTTTTGCAATGGAGAAGAGGGAGAGGAGCGTGCGGCAGCGATTTAGGATTGGATGAGAGGGCCGGCGCGCTGTGACTGGATCAAAATCAAAATCAATTTACCCTTCAATTAAGAAAGCGACCCCACATTAACTAGTCTCCCTTTTATTTTGGGTCATAATTGACCATGATTTTCGCACATAAAATATATGTTATACGTTGCAAAAATAATATAATTTGAAAGTACATTCAAATACGAACCAAACGATACAATTTTTGGTGACATGCATTCACATTTTGCTTGTCAAGTACAGTACGTGGTCAAACTTTGACCCAAAATACGCAAAACAACAAAAAAATACTTCCAAGACCAGCGCCGCTCTTCCGCTCTTCTCCTCTTAAACCACCACCGCTCCTCTCCTGTTCCAATCTAAATGCAGCGCCGCTCCTCTCCTCTTCCATTTCAAAACCACCGCCCCTCCTCTCCTGTTTCAGTCCAAAACCAGCGTCGCTCCTCTCCCGTTCTAATCCAAAACCAGCGCTGCTCCTCTCCTCTTCCATTCAAAAACCACCACCGGTGAGTGAAGGTGCTGTGGAGAAGTAGATCGATGGAGGAGTACAACCGATATGTGAGGATCACAGACGGCGACCCTATGAAGCTAGCTAGGATGTTGGAGATACAGTCTTGGTTTGATAACAAGGACCAACTAGCGGCAACATCCATGGCCAAATATCTGCAACAGGGCGAAAAGGCGGCGATACTCCCGGAGGGAGTCACGCCGGAGTACATAGAGATGCTCCTCTGGGCCATGGAGCAAACAGATTCACGGAATCCGATCGTGAGGGAGCGGTGGTGGGAGTATCAATCCCAGATGGAGCATCCACCAGAGATTGAAGGATCGAGCATCTACAGGGTGCTGTTTGTGAGGGTGTCCTGCCAGAGCGAGCCGGTGGAGTCTTCGTCGACCGAACCCAACTGCAAGAGGATAAAAGCAGTTGGCCCGACGACGCTTCCCCACCATCGTCTCCCTCGCCGTTCACATCGTCTCATGGGGCGGCTGTCTGCCGCCGAGGAATAGGAGGGAGCTGCCCCCTAGCCCAAGAGTTGGGCATGTTGTGAATTGTCAGGAGGAGCTTAGGGTTGTCGGTATTTGTAGGTTGTGAATTGTGTTTTGTGTTGTGTATTTTGAGAGTACTTTCAGATATGAATGTCTTTTGAATTTCAGATTTGCAGTATTGAGCATATGAAGTATTTTATGAATTCTAGATATCTATTTTTAGCACTTAAAAAAATAGTTTCATAGGAGTATAAAAGTGCAGACAATGTGATTCTCAGAGAAGAAACTGCAAGTTTTAGTTTCAGATAAGAAACTGCAAGTTCAGTTTCAGATAAGAAGCTGCAACTTTCAGAGGCAGAGCATTTATATTAACACGACCTTTTCAAACAAGGTTAACATCATGTTGGAAGTTTTATTCATGGTCAAAAATGGAACTACCATCCAGTTAACATCATGCTGATCAACATTCATGCATAGCACATCTTCATATGATGCACAATCAAAATGCCCACACAATGTCGAGTGTGCGAAACACAGGGAAAACAAGGGACGAAGTTTTGGCAAGTGTTGGACGTGGTATTGGGCTGCCCCGTCTAGGCTTTCATTTTTAACATGCGCGGCCCACGATCTCAGATGGGAATTGCCCTGTCAGAAGGAAAACCCACAATTCTGCTAGATATGTTGGAAGTGCTGCTCCAGGATTAGGGTTCTACCACATAGATCCACCTGATGAAAATGCTCAGTATCATGGCCCCCTGAAGAATGTGGGGGTTGTTCTGGTAGAAGCTGGTGAAGTGACCAAGTAGGAACTTGCCACTGAGTTTGCATACATTTACAAAACCAGCTGGACCTGGCTAATCAATGCCCTAGATGAGTGGACATTCTTGGTCAAACTCCCTCCTGAAATAGATGTAGTTCAAGTTGCTGGATACCCCTGTTTTGGTCTAAAAAAGACAATGTTGTAGTCAACGTTGAAGTCTGGAAAGGCAGGATTGAGGATGAAGAGGACCTCCAGGAAACTTGGATCAAGATAAGGAAATTGAACCCCCAAGTGGTGTGATTGGACTATGCTAGATCAAATCACTTCCACTCTGGGGGTCTTACTGGATATGGATTGGCAGCATAATTTCAAGTCATTCTATGAAACTATTAGGGTCAAAATCTTATGTAAAGATCCCTCCAAAATCCCTGCTGAAAGGCTTTTTGGAGTTGGGAACAAAATCTACAGGCTACTCATTGAGGTGGAGTCCTTAACCCCCACTGAAACTGGCACCTCCACCAACCTCTTTGCTGGTACATATGTCTCTGCAGCTGAAACTAGTACCAATCTTACTGAAGATGTTGAATCCAATAGGAGCTCTAGATCTGAATCAGATAAAGGGCCTGCTACCAATTCTGGGGCCCCTAACATCAGAGGATAGTCTTTTGGCCACAATCAGATGCTTGGAGAAACTACACCCACTTCAGTCCTCAAGACACACCTCCCTGATTCTCCATACACTCCTCAACTCAGCATCCAGGAAAAGCTCTTGAATTCTGTGCTTGATGAAACTGATAGATTCAACCTCCTTAGGGAAATGGAGCTCCTGGAAGATGATGATCTGATGGAATTAGAAGGTTCTATAGATCTACAAGAGGATCAAGAGGCACTTGTTGAAACAACTGAACTCCCAGACAATTTGGACTCAAAATACAACTCTGACTTCCCTGCCCTTCCTAAGGAGAAGCACCTTCCCAAATGGGGTCCTGTTCAAGCCACCAGAACCAGTGCCAGGGTAGCTGGTGACAAGAGAACCATTATTGAAAAGGCTCAACAGCTCAAAGAGGTTCAGAATCTGGAAGTGCAAAAACCCGAGGGTATGAAACACACTTCCTTATTCAACTTTAATGATCCTTCCTTCAATGCCATTGCCGCTAAGATTGGTGTAGATGTTACTTCTCTTAATGATGGCATTGAATGCTCTTCCTTTGTTTACGCTCACCAAAACAGATCTGAAGGCTCTGTTTGTGAGAATTTTTCTCTAGATGGTAGTTCTAGTTTAGACTGCCTTCGATAAAGTTGACCTTGATTTCCTTATGAAACTCCTAGAGCTTAGAGGTTTTGGGAGTAAATGGACTAATTGGATCCAGCAACTTACTCATGGGGGGTGTCGGTGTCAAAACCAGCGGATCTCGGGTAGGGGGTCCCGAACTGTGCATCTAGGCCAGATTGTAACAGGAGGCAGGGAACACTTTGTTTTACCCAGGTTCGGGCCCTCTCGATGGAGGTAATACCCTACTCCTGCTTGATTAATATTGATGATATGGGTAGTACAAGAGTAGATCTACCACGAGATCAAGGAGGCTAAACCCTAGAAGCTAGCCTATGGTATGATTGTTGTGTATGGAGTTGATTGCCTACGGACTACAACCCTCCGGTTTATATAGACACCGGATAGGGTTAGGGTTACACAGAGTCGGTTACAATGGTAGGAGATATTGAATATCCACATCGCCAAGCTTGCCTTCCACGCCAAGGAAAGTCCCATCCGGACACGGGACGAAGTCTTCTCTTGTATCTTCATAGTCCAGGAGTCCGGCCGAAGGTATAGTCCGGCTACCTGAACACCCCCTAATCCAGGACTCCCTCAGTAGCCCCTGAACCAGGCTTCAATGACAACGAGTCCGACGCGCAAATTGTCTTCGGCATTGCAAGGCGGGTTCCTCCTCCAAGTCCTTCATAGAAGATTTGTAAACACCAAGTGTAGTGTCCGGCTCTACAAAATAAGTTTCCACATATTGCCATAGAGAGAATAATATTAACACAAATCAAATCTGCTGACGTATTCTGTAGTGCGCCATCACACTACAGCCAAGTCCTTTACTCAAATCGTTTTTACTTTTCCACCTCAGCATGTTTTGCGAGGTGGTTTCCTTGGCACGTCTTGTCAAAGCAGAGATTGTGTACCCTTTTTACGAGATTCTCATCAATACGGACGTGGGTAACCCTAACCGCGCCATTTACCATGGCGCTTGGGAGGCAAGCGAGTTTTATCAAGCTGGCGGGGATGCACAACCGCATCCGCCCATATAAGGGGATAAGGATCCACCTTTTTACCTACGCGTTCTTCCTCCTTTGCCTGTCCATCTCCTGCGCACTCGAGCTCCAGCACCCAAGCCCGCACTTCCCACCTCAACCTTCTCCAGCGATGTCCGGAGCGGGAGGTAAGTGGATGGTCTCCTCCGTCACGGAGGGCGGCGTCAAAAAGCTAAGGAAGGCCGGATACTTGTCCAAAGACATCGCGCACCGGCTTCCTGAGGAGGGGCAGCTTCTCCCCACCCCAAGGCCCCATGAGAGGGTAGTATTCCTTCCCCACTTCCTCCGCGGACTGGGCTTTCCACTTCACCCATTCGTCCGGGGGCTCATGTTCTACTACAGCCTGGATTTTCACGATATGGCCCCGAACTTCATCCTCAACATCTCGGCGTTATCATCGTGTGCGAGGCTTTCCTCCGCGTCCGCCCCCATTTCGGCCTCTGGCTCAAGACCTTCAACGTCAAGCCCAAGGTGGTGTGCGGCAACCAGGTGGAGTGCGGAGGCGCATTGGCGGGCAAGATTGCCAATGTCCTGTGGTTCGAGGGCTCCTTCGTAGAGACCCTAAAGGGGTTGCAAGCCGGGTGGTTCTACATCACCGAGCCACGCGATCCGAAATGGATCGCAGCCCCCAAGTTCCGATCCAGACCCCCCACGCGGCTCATGTCCTGGAAAGAGATGGGCCTATCGTGGGGCAACGAGAAAGAGGTGACCGGACTGAGGACATGCATCCAGTCCCTGGTAAACAAGTCAATCAGGCTTGTAAATGTAGTCCAGGTCATGCTCGTTCGCTGAATCCTCCCATGTCAACAACGGGACTTTACTCTGTGGGAGTTCGACCCAGCACGGCACCGAACCCTTAACAGGCTCTTCGACACGACGTATGAAGACGTCTAGAAGGCGCTAATCAAAGGTGCCGAGGCTCCCGCATCCGCTTCCGAGGACCACGGATACAACTCGCAGCGTCACGCCAGCGAGGTAAGCTATTTTCACCTTTTACAGGATGTTCAGCTTTTTTCATAGTTTAACTCTATGCGGGATCTAAACTCCCTTACCTTTGACAGGCTTGGCGAGCAGTATCCGGACCGATTAACTGTCCGGCTCCGCTGCCCGAAGACCCAGCCCCAGCTCTACTAGCGAAGCTGCTGGCTCCGGCGCCTTATGTGGTGCCGGAAAAGAAGGCCAAGAAGAAGAAGACCACGGGGACTCGAAAGAGTACCCACAACATGGTGTTGTCGGACTCGTCATCCGACGAGTCCGAGACGCCCTCCTCCCGTGAAAACGAGGAGGAGGAAGAAGAAAGCTCTCCCCCCCCAGCGGAGGGAGGAAAGAAAAGGAAGGCCGCCCCAAGGGGGAAGGCCGAAGGGTCCAAGAAGAGGAAGACCCCTCCGCCGGACTACGCCCCCGACGCCGACGAGAACGAAGAGGAGTGGCCGGACAGGGCCAGGCGTCCGGCGAAATCGTAAGTGTTCGGATACCAGAGTAACTCATGATATTCCTTTTGTTGCACAGCTTTCCCTAATGTCGAATATAATCATGCAGCCCGCCCCGGGCCGAACTCAACGAGTCGTCGAGCGGCTCCCTGGATTCATCGGACGTGAACTCAGTTCCGCCTGTTGTCTCCCCCCGCACTGCGGATGACGCTGAAGTGGCGTCGCAACAAGCTCCGGGGCAGGAGGAGGTGGTCCTGGAGGAGCCGCAAGGCGACCTCCCGGACTCCAGGAGTAAAGGGGACAAGACCCCCCGGGCTCCAAGTCCGGCTTTGATCGGACACCATGCCGGAATCTTTAACGATTCCGGACCGCCGTAGGCGAACTCCTTCCAAGAGGAGCAAGCCTTCTGAGCCGACAGCCTCCGTCCAACCGGAGGTGCCGGACAATCTGCTGGAGGTGCTTGAAGGCGCCTCCATCGACGAGGAGCACCGTACTATTATGAGTACGGTGATCCAGAAGGTTCAGTCCACCAAGAGCGGACTGAGTGAAGCTCGTGCTAGCCTCCTAACAGGCTTCGAGGTAAGTAAAAAATATGTAAAAATATTACCGCATAGACAGTAGCCCCTGATGCTCTGTTTGGCGTTCGGAAAGAAAAGCCGAATAGAGGATCTATTAAATTTCACAGGAGTCTAACAATAAAGAGTCAATATGCGTATGCAAGCTTCGCTGCTATCCACCGCCGCACTGACTGCGGAGGTGGGTGTTCTAAAGCAGGACCTCGAGCGGACCGAGCAAGAGCTCGGCCTTGCCAAGCGGCGACTCAAGGAGAAAGAAGGTAAGAAATACCTTACAAAAAAGTGCCTATAGGGAGGCGTGATTGCAAAAAATAACAGGATTGCACTGCTTATTATAGGGGCCACGACTGAGGTGGCGACCCTCAAGTAGGCGCTGTCCGAGGCCAAAAAGAAAACGGCCGCGGAGCGCACCGAGCGAGAGAAACTTGGGGCTCAGGTCGGCGAGGTGCAGCAAGAGCTTCAGGCTCTCATGAAAAAACATGAGAGTTTGGAGCTTGAGTCAAAGACCCAAGCGTCCGAGCTCACGACGGCCCTTGAGACTGCCAAGTATGCCAAGGCCGAAGCCCAAAAGGCCCTCCAAGAGTTGGAGGAGGTGAAAAAGATAGCAGCGGGTAAGGCATTCTTCATGCAAATCAGAAATATAAAAGTAAACTACTTGTTACTTACCCGAATCCGGAGCTCTCCAGGGGCATTCGCAGATCTTCCCCGCAGTGTATCCGCTGCCGCCGCATTCTACCGAGCTGAAGAGGGCAGCTCGACGGAGAAGGTGTTCTGGTCTCAGTATGCTGAGGCCAGACACCCTGTGCCCTTGAGCGACCAGCTGAAACAGCTGGTCGAGCTCCACAAGGCGGCCGAACAGGCCATGAAGGGCTTCATAGTTCGGCTGTGGTCCGGAGAGGTCCTGCCTGGGAGCTACTTCGGGCTGGTGCGGCGGCTGGTGGAGGCCTGTCCAAGGCTCGAGGTCATCAAGCGGTCCGTCTGCATCGAAGGAGCCCGTAGGGCCCTTGCCCGTGCGAAGGTGCACTGGGGTAAGCTGGATGGTGAGAAGCTTGTGAGGGACTGGCCGCCGCCGGGGAAGGAGCATCGCAAGCCCGAGAACTATTACAAGGATGTTCTTGCAGGTGCCCGCCTTGTGGCAGATGAATGTACCAAGGATGTAATTTTTGAATAAACTCGCTCGTTTTTATCCTGTGCGCTGAAAACTTGTTCATAGGCGCTTTAAGCAATGCTTATTGAATTTAAAATATTATTTTCTGTGCGGCCGTTTATCAAAAATTGAGAGATGGCCAGTCGTCGGCTTCTGCCCCCATGCCACTAGTGCTGGGGTGTTCGGTGATAAACCTGAGCGCTCTTTTTCCCATGGTTGGGTCCTTCGAGGGAGGCGCTCAGTACGACGAACCAGGCAATCAGACTATAATGCTTGAACACTCTCACTTAGCCATAGAACTTTATAATTTTAAATTTCGGCGAAGCCCCTAGTTCAGAAGACCGAGTTCGGGGCGCTATCCACGCCTTGGATGGGGTTATCCAGCTCCTCGCTCGAAGCGGCATAAGTCTTTAGGGACTCGAAAAACCTCTCGAACAGCGACCGGTCTCTCGCCTCATCATGACAGTCAGTTTTAGCTTTCTCCACTGAGGTGCTTAACCCAGCTCAACCGGGGCACAATTGCAGTGGTTCTCCTAGTGCTACCTTAGCCGATATAGCGGAATGTAAGGCACCAAAACATAGGAGTCGGGCAAACCCAACTATTGACCCAAATCATGATTCGGAGCCGATGCATATAGTGCTATAAGTTTGGGGTGCCGCACTTGTGAAAGTGTACGGACTTCTCACACCATGTTAAAGGGTACTGAAACCCCTGGCGTACTTGCCGTACCACAATGTATGGGTGCAACATGTCATAAATGAACATATATAAAAGAGAGTAATGCAAAAATAGACAAAAAGCTATGCATTGTTTATAGGGAGGCTATTTATCAAAGCCGAACGATACGAATAGTGCGGTAAGCAAAAGATATTCGACTATTCAGTATGTCCTGACCAGGGGCAGGCCGCGGAATAGTATTTAAAACAGGTATACCGCTCGTAACAGAGACCACCTGGGAGTTCCATAATGCGGCATGGCTTGTCTGCCTCCTTGGATCTTGCATCATTTGTGTGGCAGTCGAATTGCCGAACAGGTCGTCCGAAGTATGGAGTCCTGAAAGTAAGAAAAAAAAGAATCCGGCAGCCCCTAGTACGTTTTAAGCCGTATTTTGGGCGTGCCGTTATTGTGCCCCTTCCCCTGTGCCCATGGTATTTCCAGGGCGTAGTTATGTACGCAAGGTACTGGTTTCGCTATGTTGCGAAAGCTGGGGTTGGGGCCGCATTGCTACGCTTGCTCAGAGCGTGCCAGGTGGTCCTGTTGTGGATTACTCTGGGCGCGCTTGGCAGTGTCTGGCTTTTTAATGGCCGGACTGGAGAATTGCCTGGGAAGGCTACTTTGTACCTCTGCTGCGAGAGCCGCCGTATGCTCCTCCGTAGGGAGGGAGCGTTCGGTGTTTCCGTTGACCGTAATTACTCCTCGAGGGCCTGGCATCTTGAGCTTGAGATATGCATAGTGCGGCACCGCATTGAACTTTGTGAATGCGGTTCATCCGAGCAGGGCGTGATAGCCACTGCGAAACGGGACTATATCGAAGATTAACTCTTCGCTTCGGAAATTGTCCGGGGATCCGAAGACCACGTCAAGTGTTACTGAGCCTGTAGAGTTGGGTTCTACACCTGGTGTAACGCCTTTAAAGGTCGTTCTTGTGGGTTTAATCCTTGAGGGATCTATGCCCATTTTCCGCACTGTATCCTGATAAAGCAGGTTCAGGCTACTGCCGCCGTCCATGAGGACTCTTGTGAGATGAAAGCCGTCGATGATTGGGTCGAGAACCAATGCGGCGAAGCCGCCATGACGGATGCTAGTGGGATGGTCCCTTCGATCAAAAGTGATCGGGCAGGAGGACCATGGGTTGAACTTTGGGGCGACTGGCTCCATCGCGTAGACGTCCCGTAGCGCACGCTTCCGCTCCCGCTTGGGAATGTGGGTTGCGTATATCATGTTCACCGTCCGCACTTGTGGGGGAAAGCCCTTCTGTCCATTGTTGTTCGGCGGCTTGGGCTCCTCGTCGTCACTGTGCAACCCCTTGTCTCTATTTTTGGCCCTTAACTTGCCTGCCTGCTTGAAACCAACAATCCCTGTTAGTGTGATTGGCTGGCCTTTCGGGGGTGCCATGTATCTGGCACAAGCGATCGAGTATTCGGTCCAAACTGGACGGGCCCTGAGTATTCTTTTTGAATGGCTTTTTCCGCTGACCGGATTTATAGCCTTTGAATCCGCCATTGACTGCCGTGTCTTCATTGTTGTCGCTGTTAACGCGGCGCTTTTGCTTATTCCGACGTGTCCTGCCACTTTTGTCCTTGGTATCTGAATTACCAGGGTTCTTTGATAAGTTGTTACTGCGAGCTAGCCAGCTGTCTTCTCCCACGCAAAAGCGGGTCATGAGTGTCGTGAGGGCTGCCATGGATTTCAGCTTTTCCTGTCCCAGGTGCCGAGCAAGCCACTCGTCGCGGATGTTATGTTTGAAGGCTCCTAGGGCCTCTGCGTCCGGACAGTCGACTATCTGGTTTTTCTTTGTTAGGAACCGTGTCCAGAATTGTCTGGCCGATTCTTTTGGCTGCTGAATTATGTGGCTTAAGTCATCGGCATCCGGTGGTCGCACGTAAGTGCCCTGGAAGTTGTCGAGGAATGCGGCTTCCAGGTCCTCCCAAGAACCGATTGAGTCTGCTGGCAGGCTGTTGAGCCAATGTCGGGCTGGTCCTTTAAGTTTGAGCGGGAGGTATTTGATGGCGTGTAGATCATCGCCGCGTGCCATGTGGATGTGAAGGAGATAATCCTCTATCCATACCGCCGGGTCTGTGGTGCCATCGTATGATTCGATGTTTATGGGTTTGAAACCCTCTGGGATTTTATGATCCATTACTTCATTCGTGAAGCATAGCGGGTGTGCGGCGCCTCTGTACTGGGCTATATCACGACGCAGCTCGGAAGAGCTATGTCTGTTGTGTTCGGCCCGGCCGAATTTGTTGTATCCGGAGTGAAGATCATTGTCACATGCCGTAGGGCGCCTGGGCGATCCGTAGATCGATCTTGTTTGTCTTGCCTTATCCTCCATTATGTCTCGCAGGTCGGGCGCATTTTCCCGTGCCTTAGTTGAGCGGCGTTGGGGCATGGCTTGGGTGGAGGGCCGACAGGCCTCTTTGTCGCGGCCGCGAGGTGGCCGGTCTGCCATGTCATGCGCTGGTGATGTAGGTGCTTCCTCCTCTGATCGGGGTAGCGGCCTGCGCTTCGGGTAACTCTTGGAGGGGCGTTCGAGTTTGTACTCTTCGGCCGCAAGGTCTTCAGTCCATCTGTCAGCTAGCAATTCTTGGGCAGCTCTAAGCTGTTGCTGCTTTTTCTTGAGGCTGTTTTCCGTAGCTAAAAGCCTGCGTTTAAAACGCTCTTGTTCGGCGGGGTCTGATGGTATGACGAATTCATCGTCATCGAGGCTAGCGTCGTCTTCGGAGGGAGGCGTATAGTTATCATCCTCGACCTCTCGGTCTGCCACTCTTTCATGAGGGCTGGTTTCTCCATCTTCATGTGCCGAATTTTGCTAAGGTGGGTGTTCTTTGGCGCTATCTGGGGTAGTATTATCTCCCGTGCCGGAATCACCGTTTTTGCTTTGGCGGGATTTAGAGCGGCGCCGCTGACGTCGGCGCTTTTGCTGTTTCTTGGGGGCGTCATCCCCCACTGTTCCATCGCCATCTCCATCTTTTGGAGTATCCACCATATATATGTCATATGACGAGGTGGCCTTCCAGCGCCCTACAGATGCTGGTTCTTGTTCATCTCCTGCACCGTCGTCCATGCCATCGATGTCTTCGAAATCGAAGTCAAGCGTGTCGGTTAAGTCGTCGACAGTGGCTACGAAGTGGGTGGTGGGTGGGCTTTGAATTTTTTCGTCGTCCGTATCCCAACCTTGCTGACCATAGTCCGGCCAGGGCTCTCCTGATAAAGAGAGAGACTTTAGAGAATTCAGGATGTCGCCGAAGGGCGAGTGCTGAAAGATGTCCACGGCGGTGAACTCCATGATCGGCGCCCAATCGGATTCGATCGGCAGGGGCGCGGGGGGCTCGGAGCTCGGAGAGGAATCCGGATCCTCGGAGTCACGGGCCATGCGGAGTGCGGGGCTGGAGTTCGGCTCAATCGCCTCTTAGATCGCAGCCCCTGAGGCAGCGTCTAACCACTGATCCTCGATCGGTGCAGTAGGCTCCAAATTAAGGGTCAGAGCCGGTGCGTTTGCGGCCTCCAGGGTACTATTCGGCAACAGAGCTAGATCATGCCCCACGAGACAGTGCGGCGCACTTGGCTGTGGCTCGAATCTGTCGAAGATCAAATCTCCGCGGATGTTTGCCGTGTAGTTTAGGCTTCCAAACCTGACCTGATGGCCAGGGGCGTAGCTTTCGATCTTCTCAAGGTGGCCAAGCGAATTGGCCCGCAGTGCGAAGCCGCCGAAGACGAAGATCTGTCCGGGGAGAAAAGTCTCACCCTGGACTACATCGTTGTTAATGATCGAAGGAGCCATCGGGCGTAAAAGCAACGACACAGAGGAACTCTCAATGAAATCACCAATGTCGGTGTCAAAACCGGCGGTTCTCGGGTAGGGGGTCCCGAACTGTGCGTCTAGGCCGGATGGTAACAAGAGGCAGGGAACACTTTGTTTTACCCAGGTTCGGGCCCTCTTGATGGAGGTAATACCCTACTCCTGCTTGATTAATATTGATGATATGGGTAGTACAAGAGTAGATCTACCACGAGATCAAGGAGGCTAAACCCTAGAAGCTAGCCTATGGTATGATTGTTGTGTATGGAGTTGATTGCCTACGGACTACAACCCTCCGGTTTATATAGACACCGGATAGGGTTAGGGTTACACAGAGTCGGTTACAATGGTAGGAGATCTTGAATATCTGCATCGCCAAGCTTGCCTTCCACGCCAAGGAAAGTCCCATCCGGACACGGGACGAAGTCTTCAATCTTGTATCTTCATAGTCCAGGAGTCCGGCCGAAGGTATAGTCCGGCTACCCAAACACCCCCTAATCCAGGACTTCCTCAGGGGGTCTGTTGGGATCAAGTTAAATAACTGTGAAAGTGATTTTTTCCTTGCTGGTAAAGGCCTTAGGCAAGGTGACCCCATCTCCCCGCTTTTGTTTAATTTAGTAGTGGTCGTTCTTACTAAAATGCTGAGCAAAGCTGATGATCATAGTCTGATTGCAGGGCTCTGTCCTGAGGTCTGCCCTGGTGGCATCATCTGCCTTCAATATGTAGATGATACTCCTTTTCTTAGAGAATGACTCCACACATGCTAGCAATCTGAAAACTATTCTAGCCTGTTTTGAACAAGTCTCAGGCATGAGAATCAACTACTCTAAAAGTGAACTCATCCCTATCAAAATGGATGATCAGGAGTTAGCTGACTTCCTCTCTATTCTAGTCTGTAATAAAGGTAACTTCCCCATTAAGTACCTAGGTATCCCTCTCCACTATGATAAACTGAGGAGAGAGGATATCCAACCCCTTCTGGATAAAATCATTAAAAGGATTGCTGGGTGGAGGGGCAAACGTCTCTATTACAGAGGTAGATTGATCCTCATACAAGCTTGTTTGGCTAGCATTCCAGTGTATCTCATCTCCTTCTTCAAGTTCCCTAAATGGGCAGTGAACCTCATCAATTCTCATATGTCTCATTGCTTGTGGAACGATTTTGAGGGAAATAGGAAGCTACACCTTGCTAATTGGGCCCTAATCTCTATGAAAAAAGATTTTGTAGGCCTAGGCATACCTAACCTCCAAGAAATTAACATATGTCTTCTAGGGTCTTGGATTAAAAGATTCTATGAGGAAGACCTGAAACCCTGGAAGTTTCTTATTGCCCATAAATACCTAGGAAATAAACCTAATATTTTTGTCCCTTCCGCCAACCCTAAGACCTCTAGATTCTGGAAAGTATTAAAATCTATTATGCATGCTGTGAAATTTGGCTACAGATGGAACATAGGGGATGGGAGCAGAACCAGGTTCTAGGAAGATACTTGGTTTGGCACATCCCCACTAGCAGTCCAATTTTGGCCTATTTACTCTGTCTGCAATGAGCTTAACAAAAGTGTCAATGAAGTTTGGGACAATCAATGCCTAAAACTCTCTTTTAGAAGGAACTTTAGTGATAGTCTCATGGAACAATGGTTCCAGTTGGAGGAAATTGCCAAAAGCATTACCTTTACTGCCGAGCCGGATGCCCTGATTTGGCAGCTGGACAATAAGGGGAAGTATTCCTCCAGCTCCCTCTATCATGTTATCAAATTTAGAGGGGTTCAACCCGTGTTTATCCCTGCTGTCTGGAAATTGAGAGTTCCCCCTAAAATTCATGTATTTCTCTGGCTTCTCTCCAAAAACAAATTGATGACTAGGGATAACCTTAGGAAGAGACACATCATCAAACCCCTTGATTGTGTTTACTTCTTGGAACAAGAGTCTTGTTCTCACCTATTTTTTGAATGTATAGTTGCTAAACATCTCTGGGCCCACATTGAGGAATATTTCTCTAGTCAGATTGGCTCATCCTTCGAATCTGTTGCCAGATTCTGGATTGCTACCAGAAAGTGCTCAGTTTTAAATACTGTCAGCTCAGCTGTCCTTTGGTGCCTCTAGAAATATAGAAATGCTATGATTTTTAGTAACACCTCCTGGATTTCCATTCCGCAGGTCTTGAGGTTGATCAGGAACATGGTGAGGAACTGGGCGATTCTCTCCTCCGGATCGGACAAGGACAAGTTGATGAGCTTCGTGGAAACCCTAAAAAGATCCCTCCAGAAACCGTTGGCGATCACTTGTGGCTGAACAAGGCTCGACCTGCTCTGGGGGTGGACCCGTGGGCTTGTCTCAAGATCTGTGATGAAGATGATGGGCACCTGGCGCCGAAAAAGAGGGACATCCACCATGCTATGCCTTCCAGCCCGGTGTCTCCGCTTGCTTACTGGTCGCCGCAGGCTGACATGGCCCCTCGGCTGAAGACCATGAAGGCTTCGCTGGACCCTCCTTGTGTCATTTGAGTGCTCTATCTGCTCTGCCTTTGGCACCGCTCGGGTGATTCGTGTTATTCAGAGAACTTGTTCATCCACCCCCTAGTTTGTAGCTTTTCTACCTTTGCTTTCGAACTGCTCTTTGAGCTGCTGTATCAGAATATGTTGTGGTCTCGTTCTCAGCAATGGAACCGGGGAGATGCTCCCTGTTTTTCGAAAAAAATTATTTTATATGTTATTATATATTATTTTTATTGTCATCATATATTTAACAGATACTTACATATGTAAGAAAACAATATCCCACATGTTATTAACTTATAAAAATAATTTCTTAACAAATAAAATCCTGGATTGTTTTGGCACGAAAATCCTAGTGCTTGTGTACAAAAGCTTGGTAAGATTTAAGGACGAATGTAATAATATCTCTTATTATTTAAATATATTTATAACAAAATGCTCAGCCCCTTTTTATTTTTTGATAACATTGCTGGTCCAACCCAACATTATAATTAGAATCAGCCCAACAAAATCGTGTATTTCGAGAAAGTGCAAATGGCCTGTAATTTTAGGAAATAAAATAAATGGGCCGCATTGACGCTACATTATTTGTTCACCCAGCCCAGCTAATGGCTGTAATTCAAAAAAAGAAGATCAAATTGACTGTAAATTCTACCGCGCAAAAAAGACTGTAAATTCTAAAAAAAATGGGTTGAATACGTGCCACATTTTTGGAGGCTGAAATGTGTGCCAATAGGTCGAAGCCAACGCAAGTCGTTGTCAATTTAGTCAATAAATGATTCTGACATGTTAGCCGTTGGATTTACATCCAACAACCGGCATCCATCTTCAATCTCTCGTCTTCTTCCTCCAGCGCCGCCAGGACCACCTCCTGCCTCCTGCTGCTAGCAGCTCTGCTCAGCACGCTTCTCTATGAAGCGCTACTCCACCGTTGACCAGGCCATCCCTCCACCCCTCCACACCTCCTGTTCTTCTCCACCGACTACCGAACCACACCGCACTAGAACCAGTTAACCCTCGTACACCTCTCTGTCTGCGACTCTACTCCCGCGTCTTCCCGTCTCCGGCTCATTGTTGTCCGGGGCCTCGCCGTCGTGCACCACCTTGGATGCGCTCGGCGCGGCATGGTCAACATGGTCAACGAACGACACCATCGGAAGTAGACTATGCGTGGAGAGGCTGACAGCTGGGTCCACGGCCGCACACAAGGAAATGCTCCTTATTACGCGCAAAATAATGATTCCTCCACCTGACATCTGGGACCCACTGGAAGGGCCTCTATATTTCGCGAAAATAACGTGCCCCCCGCTGACATGTCGGACCCACCAGCTATCTTCGCACGCAAGGAAGTGCCTCCTTATTACGCACAAAAAAATGAATATTCCCCCTGCCATCTAGAACCCAGCATAGTGGGAGGCTGACTTGTGGGCCTACCAAGTTAACGGGGACGGAGGGCTTTGTCAACTTAGTCAATACGAATGATTCTAGCTCCTGTTACCATACGATGTTCATCCAACAGCCGTAGTGCTTCTTCAACCTCTGGTCTTCTTGCTCCAGCCACCCAAACCAGCGCCGGTCGTGTCGCGTGCTCCTGCCTCTCGTGGCCGGCTGTGATGCCGCGGAGGCCTCACCGCCCCCTACTACTCCCACCGCTGGCCAGGCCATCCCTCTACTCACCCACACCCCCTGTTATTCTGCGGCGACAGCAGCCTCACACCGCAGCCGAACCAGTGAACCCTCGTACTCCTCTTCACGTGGGCATCCACTGCTGCGTCTTCCCCGGCTCTGAGTCGTCCCCTTCCTAGTCCTCGCCGTCGTCCACCGCCGTGGTGCTCTCGGCGCGGCATGGTCAACATGGTCAAGGAACGACTTCCATCGGACGTGGACTGTACGTGGAGAGGCTGACAGCTGGGTCCACGGCCGCAGCAAGGAAGTGCCTCCTTATTACGTGCAAAATAATGATTCCTCCACCTAACAGCGGGGACCCACTGGGCGGGCCATCGTATTTCATGAAAAAAACATTTCCCCCTGACTGCTGGGACCCACCAGCTACATCTTCGCACGCAAGGAAGTGCGTCCGGGCAAAAAAACGATTTGCCCCCTGATTGCTGGGACCCACCAGCTACATCTTTGCACACAAGGAATTGCGCCCGGGCAAAAAAAATGATTCGCCCCCTGACTGCTAGGACCCACCAGCTACATCTTCGCACGCAAGGAAGTGCCTGATAGTTGGGACCCACCTGGTCGAAGCGTATGTAGTGTTGTCATTCTGGTCGCGAACGTGTACGTACATATATACTGGTGGATGTAGAGGCGCGCACGTGTCGTAGTAGAGGTGCGTACGTGTCGTAGTAGAGGCGCGCACGTAGCATGTACACGTACGTACAGCGGCCAGGGTGCAAGAAAGAAAATACGGCCACGTATGTGTACATACGGGCGGGGTCTCGAACGCCTACTCGTGCATATGTACTGCCAGGGCTCATGTACATGGTTGGGTCGGAATGGAGAAACAGCGTCGTCGTCGTGTTCATGGGGAGGCAACGGAATGCGTCGTGTTCATGAGGAGGCAAAGGAATGCGTCCTGTTCATGGGGAGGCAACGGAATGCATCGTGTTCATCGGGAGGCAACGGAATGCGTGGGAGCCAATCGGCTGGGTCAGAATGGAATGCATGGTCGTATTCATCGGGAGGGCTTGGACGGAGAAGGCGATGGAAACGAGGCATGGCGTACCGCAAAACGGATGAAACGGCCTTGAGTTCGACCGGCCACGTTCGAAACGGGATCCTGTTGATCGGGAGGGGTGTGGCATACCGCAAAACGGAGGAAATGGACCTCCTACGGTCGAAACGGGGGTCCTGTTGATCAGGAGGGGTGTGGCGTACCACAAAACAAAGGAAACGGACCTCCTACGGTCGAAACGGGGGTCCTGTTGATCGGGAGGGGTGTGGCGTACCGCAAACGGACGAAACGGACTTGTGTTGGAGTGCTACGGTTGAAACGGGGATCCTGTTCATCGGGAGGGGTGTGGTGTACCGCAAAACGGGACTCCAGGGGATATTATTCATCTCCACCGTCGACCTCCTCCAGCCTCCACGGGCTCCTGTTCATCCAGCCTCCACCGCGCGCTACTCCACCGGCTACTGTCCAACCACCCCTCCACCGTCTACTATTCATCCAGCCCTCCACACCACGGGGTCTAGTTCAACCACCCCTCCACAGGCACCCCTCCACCGTCTAATGTTCATCCAGCCCTCCACCACACCATGGGGTCCTGTTTATCTAGAGGCAATGCCACCGCTCACTGTTCATCCAAACCCCCCCCCCCCCCACAACACTCACTGTTCATCCCAGAGGCAGCATCGATCGGCTTCAGTTAGCAGCAGTAGCGAAGGAATCGCTCGATCAGGTTCAGTTAACAGCCATTGATCGATCGCTCGGATTCAGTAACGCGTAGCCTGTAGTGCAATTGCTCGGGTTCAGTTAGAGCCCAACGCCTCGCTCGGGTTCAGTTAGGGCCAACGCCTCACACACACGCACGTACGTTTACGAGAGAAACGCGCATCGCTCGGCCCCGACCTCCCACTGTAACTGGGAACTCCCTGAAATTTTCCTCCCCCTTGCTTCTACCACGTTTTTTTCCGTCATGGAAAGCCCAAAGAATGTCATGCAGTTGCATCTCCAGCCCACCCAGGACGAAAAACCCATTTTCTGTCTTGATTTTTTGTCATAGAAGTAGGAGCCCACCACATCTATGATGATACCGGGTTTTGTCACAATTATTGTCATAGAAGTGTCATATGTATGACAGAATTTTTTTTCGTTAGGCTCAAAATGTCACGGATGTGTCTTTTTTTGTAGTGTAAATTGGTTTTCAGTGGCTACAAAGGCCTGCAGCGGTGGAACTTCTGATCTAGGGTAACCCCAAGGGTTATTGGAACATTTGGGATTTTATGGGGCAAAGAGGGGGTGCGGGAGGCCACCGAGTTGGGCACAACCCACCTGGGCACGCCTGGGCCCCCAGGTGCGCCCTGGTGGGTTGTGCCTCCCTCGGGGCACCCCCAGGTGCTGATCTGGCCCATCAGGAGTCTTCTGGTCCATAAAAAATCCACAAAAAGTTTCGCGGTGTTTGGACTCCATTTGATATTGATTTCCTGCAATGTAAAAAAATAAGCAAAAAAACAGCATCTCGCACTGTGCACTGGTCGATAGGTTAGTCCCAAAAAATGATATAAAGTTGCTATAAAATGATTGTAAAACATCCAAGAATGATAATAAAATAGCATGAATACTTCATAAATTATAGATACGTTGGAGACGTATCAAGGGGGGTGATTAGATTACTTGACCAAATAAAAATCTGACCTTTTTCCCAATTTTAGTTGTGGGTAGGTTTTAGCAATTAGCACAAGTCAAGAAATTAACCTACACATGCAATTATAAGAGTATAGTAGAGAAAAGTAAAACATTGCATATGAAGGTAAAGGGAAGGGTTTGGAGAGTGCAAATGCAATGATGACACGAAGATTTTTGGCCTGGTTCCGATAGTTGGTGCTATCGTACATCCACATTGATGGAGGCTTCAACCCATGACGGGGTAACGGTTGCACGAGTCCACGGAGGGCTCCACCCATGAAGGTTCCACGAAGAAGCAACCTTGTCTATCCCACCATGGCCAGCACCCACGAAGGACTTGCCTCACTCAGGTAGATCTTCACGAAGTTGGCGATCTCCTTGCCTTTACAAACTTCTTGGTTCAACTCCACAATCTTGTTGGAGGCTCCCAAGCGACACCTAACAAATCTAGGAGACACCACTCTCCAAAAGTTAATATATGGTGTGTTGATGATGAACTCCTTGCTCTTGTGCTTCAAATGATAGTCTCCCCAACACTCAACTCTCTCTCTCATAGATCTGGATATGGTGGGAAGATGATTTAAGTAGAAAGAAACTTGGGGAAGGCTAGAAATCAAGATTCTTGTGGTAGGATTGATATATCTTGATCTCAACACATGAGTAGATGGTTGTCTCTCAGAAAATGTATGCTAGAAGTGTAGGCACGTTCTGATGGCTCTCTCTCGAATGGAGAAGGTGGTGGATGGGTATATATAGCCTCCGCACAAAATCCAACCGTTACACACATTTGGCCCAACTCGGTCAGACCGAATAGAAGAACTTGGTGAGACCAATTTAGTTCAAAATGTGAACGTTAGGAATCTCAGTGAGACCGAGTGGAACAACTCGATGGGATCGATGTGCTAGGGCTTAGGGCAAACATCAACTTAGTGGCACCAATTGCATCAACTCGGTGAGACCGAAATGAAGCAATAAGGCAAAAGAGAAGATGTCAAGCCAACTCGGTGTGACCGATTGCATTTCCGATGAGACCGAAACAATTGCAACAAGAAACAAGGAGTTTGCAAGGCCATCTCGGTGAGGATGAGATCCGTATCGCTTTGACCGAACTATTAGGGTTTCTAACAGTGGCTATGTCATATGAACTCGGTGGCGCCGGATAGATAGAATCGGTGAGGCTGAGTTTGACTTTAGGTTTTGGACATATTTGGAATAAGAAAGTGGTTGAGGGCTTTGGAGAAATATCACTAAGCACTTGAGCAAATAGACCATTATGCAACACCTCATCCCCTTTTATAGTATTGCCTTTCCTATGGAATCAATGTGATCTTGGATCACTAAAATATAAATGAAGAGTCTTGAGCTTTTGCCAATATGTGTCCTTAGCATTTTGAGGGGTCCACATCTCTAGTCCATGCCATGCCATTCATTAAATTTTTTGAAATATCAAACTTGAATGTATATTATTTCAATGAGCTATATGTTGTTATGAATTACCAAAACCACCCGGGGATTAGTTGCACTTTCAGCGGCACCGGTAATGGTGCTAGCGCGAGGGCGCTGGCCTGAAGGCCGGTGCTCATTATGGTGGAGCCTCCTCCTTCTTCCCTTGAAGTTGCCCCTCCTTCTCTGATGGTGGAGCAGCAACGGAGATGGGTCGTGGATGAATGAGGAGATGTCAATGATGGAAACGGTGGCTAGGGTATGGATGGTATATATGGAGGCTCCCAAGCCTCCTCTCTTGACGGGATTCATCCAAGGGCTACCAATGAGCCAAATACTTTCCCAATCTCTTCTTTATGAGCCAAGGATCCTGTGCGGTCGAACGGGGACAAAATCAGTGAAGAATCCCATCTGGAAGGGAAACTTTCGGAGCTGTGGCACGTCATACGATCGGTGAAACGACCGTATGCGGTCGCATGGAACGCCGTCTTTTGATCCAACCTCCTCTGGTAAAGCGGTCGCCATTTCTTCATACGAACTCGGAATTTTACGTTCTCGGGTTCGTTGGATTCATATGAACAACGTCGATACATTTCTGGTCTTAAATCTTGATTTGGAACACTTTCTAAAAAAATATTTTTTTGACCTTCGAAATGGCTAAGTCGAACCCCTGGGTGACTCCATATCGAACCCACCCTTGGTCCTTTCATCGTTCTTGGTCCTAGATTGCTCCAAAACACCTTTATACACAAGAAAACAAGGAAAACTAATAAAAACCAAATAAAGTACTAAATGTGCAATACCCACAATGATAAGTGCAAAAATCGATAATCATGCATAATGGACAACTATTTGGTTCAATGGGACATGATATATAATAAGAACATGCAACTAATGAGATCTAAAATGCGTAAAATATAGAGCCATTAGGGGCGCCCACTAGCACAAATCTATTGGGTAGTTTCCCGGTCAGCTCGCACAGATTATCTATTGAGCAGTTGGCCGTCGATCTCGAGGGGCAGGCGGGCGGGCACGATCTAGGCGGTCCGGGCCTATGTTGGTACCCATGGTCGCTTTTAGGGCGGTGTGAGGTGCCGGGGCATGAGGTGTTTGGATGGCTCAAGGTGATGGTGTAGTGTGGTTTGCTGGTGGTGGTGTGGTAGGACATTTGTCTTGGCGAAGGTTGCTTATTCTCTGGAGGAAAGTCTTGCTCAATGTCGGTGATGGCAACATCCTAGATGCAGTTTTTCTTCTTGGAGGCATCATCGTGGAAATCTTTCAACCTACTACCATGATCCTTTCTTTGGGTGAAAACGTAGATCCGCTTCACCGGATTGGTAATTTGGCGTTCTTAGCACCTTACTTTAATGGAAGCATTGTTTTGAAGATGTTCATGGTGGGCGCACCAGGTTTGCGGTGGTGTGTGGAGTCTGTGATGGCGCGTCTATCCGGAGATTGCCGTTGCACGGTGGCGGTGGGCAATAGTAGCTTGCTTGACATGTAGGGAGCATTGGGCAAGTCTTGTGTGTCCTCCTCTCTAGATGGTATGTCGATGAGGTTGAGGAATCCGCTTGTAGCGTACATGCTTGGTGTTGGTACCCTTATGTGTTCTTGGAGTGAAGTCGAAGTCACCATACCGCGAGTGCGCTGGGCGATGTGCAATGACATTGCGCTAGGGTGGTGGGTGCCCTGCTCTGTCTTTTTTTGAGAGCACGCAAAGCGTGTGCCTTAATTTTATAGAAGATGGCAAAACAATTTACAAGATGTCTACTAGGTATCAAGCATTCGAAAGATAGCACCCCCTCCACCTCCTACATTACAACACAAGATTACTCTCTCACAAAACATTGCAAACTTCCTCCTCCACGAGCCGCTCGTTGGGAAATGTAGTATGCAATTTCAAGAAATTTCCTACACTCATGCAAGATCTATCTAGGAGATGCATAGCAACTAGATGGGGAGAGTGTGTCCACGTACCCTCGTAGACCAAAAGCGGAAGGGTTTGACAACGCGGTTGATGTAGTCAAACTTCTTATAGCTCCGATCGATCAAGCACCGAATGTACGACACCTCCGAGTTCTACACACGTTCATCGTGATGACGTCTCTCGCCTTCTTGATCAAGCAAGGTGTCGAGGAAGTAGATGAGTTCCGTCAACACGACGGCGTGGTGACGGTGATGCTGAAGTGATTCGCGTAGGGCTTCGCCTAAGCACCACGAGAACATGACCGGGGGTGTAAACTGTAGAGGGGGCACTTCACATGGCTAACAATTGATGTTGCCTGTTATAGGTGCCGCCTCCCCACATATATATAGGTGAGAGGGGGAGGAGAGGCAGCCAGGGGCGCCCTAGGGTTTGCCGCCGCCCCCTAGGGCCCCTGCCTTGCCCTGTGCCCCCTTTCCATGTATGCATGAAGGAGAAGGAAAGAGGGGGGGGGGGTTGAGGGAAGAAGTGGGAATCCTAATCCACACTTTCCTTTCCCTTTCCCCCGTTCCTTCTCCTCCTCCTATAGGCTTACAGGGTGCACCAGCCCCTTGTGGGCTGGTGTGTTCCTTCACAAGGCCCATATGGCCCATAGGATTGCCGGGGGTACCCGAAACACCTTCCGCTGACCCGGTAAGTACCCGATACCCTCCGGAACACTTCTGGTGTCCGAATACCATCGTCCTATATAGCAATATTTACCTCACGACCATTTCGACACTCCTCGTCATGTCCGTGATCTCATCCGGGATTCCGAACACCATTCGTTCACCAAATCACATAACTCATATAATACTAAATCGTCATCGAACATTAAGCGTGCGGACCCTACATGTTTGAGAACAATGTAGACATGACCGAGACACCTCTCCGGTCAATAACCAATAGCGGAACCTGGATGCTCATATTGTCTCCTACATATTCTACAAAGATCTTTATCGGCCGAACTGTTATGACAACATACATTATTCCTTTGTCCATCGTTATGTTACTTGCCTGAGATTCGATCGTCGGTATCTACATACCTAGTTCAATCTCGTTACCGGCAAGTCTCTTTACTCGTTCCGTAATACATCATCCTGCAACTAACTCATTAGTCACCTTGGTTGAAAGGCTTCTTATTATGTCCATAACCGAGAGGGCCCAGAGATACCTCTCCGATACTCAGAGTGACAAATCCTAATCTCGATCTATGCCAACCGAACAAACACCTTCGGAGATACATATAGAGCATCTTTATAATCACCCAATTACTTTGTGACGTTTAATGGCACACAAGGTATTTTTTCGGTATCCCGGAGTTGCATAATCTCATAGTCGAAGCTATATGTATTTGACATGAAGAAATCAATAGCAATAAAACTGAACGATCAATATGCTAAGCTAAGGGATGGGTCTTGTCCATCACATCATTCTCCTAATGATGTAATGATGTGATCCCATTATCAAATGCCAACACATGTCTATGGTTAGGAAACCTTAACCATCTTTGATCAACGAGCTAGTCTAGTAGAGGCTTACTAGGGACATAGTGTTTGTCTATGTATTGACACATGTATTTAGGTTTCCTACCAATACAATTCTAGCATGAATAATAAACTTTTATCATGAATAAGGAAATGTAAAATAACAACTTTAATATTGCCTCTAGGGAATATTTCCTTCAGTCTCCCACTTGCACTAGAGTCAATAATCTGGTTCACATCGTCATGTGATTAACACCCATAGTTCGCATCGTCATGTGAACAATACCCAAAGTGTTTACTAGAGTCAATAATCTAGTTCACATCGCTATGTCATTAACACTGAAAGAGTACTAAGGTGTGATCATGTTTTGCTTGTGAGAGAGGTTTAGTCAACGGGTCGTACACATTTAGATCCGTATGTATTTCGCAAATTTCTATGTCTACAATGCTCTACATGGAGCTAGTCTAGCTAATCGCTCCCACTTTCAATACGTATCCAGATTGAGACTCAGAGTCATCTGGATCGGTGTAAAAGCTTGCATCGACGTAACTCTTTACGATGAACTCTTTATCACCTCCATAACCGAGAAATATTTCCTTAGTCCTCTAAGGATAATTTTGACCGCTGTCTAGTGATCTACTCCTGGATCACTATTGTACCCTCTAGCCAAACTCATGGCAAGGCACACAACAAGTCTGGTACACATCATAGCATACTTTATAGAACCTATGGCTGAGGCATAGGGAATGACTTTCATTCTCTCTCTATCTTCTATCGTGGTTGGGTTTTGATTCTTACTCAACTTCACACCTTGTAACACAGGCAAGAACACTTTCTTTGATTGATCCATTTTGAACTTATTCAAAACTTTATCAAGGTATGTGCTTTTCAAAAATCCTGTTAAGCGTCTCTATCTATCACTATAGATCTTGATGCTCAATATGTAAGCAGCTTGACCGAGGTCTTTCATTGAATTTTTTTATTCAAGTATCCTTTTATGCTATCCAGAAATTCTATATCATTTCCAATCAACAATATGTCATCCACATATAATATTAGAAATGCTACGGAGCTCCGACTCACTTTTAAATACAGGCTTCTCCAAAATTCTGCATAAACCATATGCTTTGATCACCTCATCAAAGCGTATATTCCAACTCCGAGATGCTTGCACCAGTCCATAGATGGATCGCTGGAGCTTTCACACTTTGTTGGCACCTTTAGGATCGACAAAACCTTCTAGTTGCATCATATACAACTCTTCTTTGAGAAATCCATTAAGGAATGCAGTTTTGACATCCATTTGCTAGATTTCATAATCATAAAACGCGAAAAGTGCTAACATGATTCAAACAGACTTAAGCATCGCTACGGGTGAGAAAGTCTCATTGTAGTCAACTCCTTGAACTTGTCGAAAACCTTTCGCGACCAGTCGAGCTTTGTAGAGAGTAACATTACCATCAACGTCAGTCTTCTGCTTGAAGATCCATTTATTCTCTATGGCTCGCCGATCATCGGGAAAGTCAACCAAAGTCCACACTTTGTTCTCATACATGGATCCTATCTCACATTTCATGGCGTCAAGCCATTTATCGGAATTTGGGCTCATCATAGCTTCTTCATAGTTTGTAGGTTCGCCTTGGTCTAGTAACATGACTTCCAGGACGGGATTACCGTACCACTCTGGTGCGGATCATGCTTTGGTTGACCTACAAAGTTCAGTAGTAACTTGATCTGAAGTTTCATGATCATCATCATTACCTACCTCTCTAGTTGGTGTAGGCATCACTGGAACAATTTTTTTGTGATGAGCTATTTTCCAATTCGAGAGAAGGTAGAATTACCTCATCAAGTTCTACTTTCCTCCCACTCA
This sequence comes from Triticum aestivum, assembly GCF_018294505.1. Classification (NCBI taxonomy): domain Eukaryota; kingdom Viridiplantae; phylum Streptophyta; class Magnoliopsida; order Poales; family Poaceae; genus Triticum; species Triticum aestivum. Next base: position 461,024,171 of record NC_057809.1, read on the forward strand.
CTTCTTTCGAGAGAAACTCCTTCTCTAGAAAGGTTCCATTCTTGGCAACAAAGATCTTGCCTTTGGATCTATGGTAGAAGGTGTACTCAAATCATCTGTGCAGGTCATAAAATAATGATACCTGCCGCGTGCCTCAACACTCATCGGACCGCATACATCGGTATGTATTATTTCCAATAAGTCATTGGCTCGCTCTATTGTTCCAGAGAACGGAGTTTTAGTCATCTTGCCCATGAGGCATGGTTCACAAGTATCAAATGATTCATAATCAAGTGATTCCAAAAGCCCATCTGCATGGAGTTTGTTCATGCTCTTTACACCAATATGACCTAAACGACAGTGCCACAAATATCTTGCACTATCATTATCAACTTTGCATCTTTTGGCATCAATATTATGAATATGTGTATCACTACAATCGAGATTCAATAAACCATTTACATTGAGTGTATGACCATGGAAAGTTTTATTCATGTAAACATAACAACAACAATTCTCCGACCTAAATGAATAACCGTATCGCAATAAGCATGATCCAATCATATTCATGCTCAACGCAAACACCAAATAACATTTATTTAGGTCCAACGCTAATCTCGAAGGTAGAGAGAGTGTGCGATGGTGATCGTATCAACCTTGGAATGACCTCCAACACACATCGTCACCTCGTCCTTAACTAGTCTCTGTTCATTCTGCAATTCCCGTTTCGAGTTACTAATCTTAGCAACTGAACTGGTATCAAATACCCAGGGGTTGCTACGAACACTAGTAACGTACACATCAATAATCTATATATCAAATATACCTTTGTTCACTTTGCCATCCTTCTTATCCGCCATGTATTTGGGGCAGTTCCGCTTCTAGTGACCATTCCCTTTGGAGTAGAAGCATTCAGTTTCAGGCTTAGGTCCAGCTTTCAGCTTCTTCACGGGAGTGGCAACTTGCTTGCCATTCTTCTTGAAATTCCCTTTCTTTCCCTTTGCCATTTCTCTTGAAACTAGTGGTCTTATTAACTATCAACATCTGATGCTCTTTCTTGATTTCTACCTTCGTCGATTTCAGCATGCGAAGAGCTCGAGAATCGTTTTCGTCATCCCATGCATATGATAGTTCATCACGAAGTTCTAGTGACTTGGTGATAGTGACTAGAGAACTCTGTCAATCAGTATCTTATCTGGAAGATTCACTCCCACTTGATTCAAGTGATTGTAGTACCCAGACATTCTGAGCACATGCTCACGAGTTGAGCTATTCTCCTCCATCTTGTAGGCAAAGTACTTGTCAAAGATCTCATACCTCTCGACACGGGCATGAGTCTAAAATACTAATTTCAGCTCTTGGAACATCTCATATCTCTGCGGCGTTCAAAACCTTTTTGAATTCCCGGTTCTAAGCCATAAAGCATGGCACACTAAGCTATCAAGTAGTCATCATACCGAGCTTGTCAAACAGTCATAACGTATGCATCTGCTCCTGCAGTAGATCTGTCACCTAGCGGTGCATCAAGGACATAATTCTTCTGAGCAACAATGAGGATAATCCTCAGATCACGGACCCAGTACGCATCATTGCTACCATCATCTTTCAACTTATTTTTCTCTAGGAACATATCAAAAAAATAAACGAGGAGCTATATTGCGAGCTATTGATCTACAACATAATTTGCAAATACTATCAGGACTAAGTTCATAATAAATTAAGTTCAGTAAATCAAATTACTTAAGAACTCCCACTTAGATAGACATCCCTCAAGTCATCTAAATGATACGTGATCCAAATCAACCAAACCCCGTCCAATCAGCACATGAGATGGAGTAGTCATCAATGGCGAACATCTCTATGTTGGTCATACCTACTATATGATTCATGAGGGAGTCCTGGATTAGGGGGTCTCCGGACAGCCGGACTATCTCCATTGACCGGACTGTTAGACTATGAAGATGCAAGATTGAAGACTTCGTCTCGTGCATGGATGGGACTCTACTTGGCGTGGAAGGCAAGCTAGGCAATACGGATATGGATATCTCCTCCTTTGTAACTGACCTTGTGTAACCCTAACCCTCTCTGGTGTCTATATAAACCGAAGGGTTTTAGTCCGTAGGACAACAACAACCATAACATACAATCATACCATAGGCTAGCTTCTAGGGTTTAGCCTCTCTGATCTTGTGGTAGATCTACTCTTGTACTACCCATATCATCAATATTAATCAAGCAGGACATAGGGTTTTACCTCCATCAAGAGGGCCCGAACCTGGGTAAAACATCGTGTCCCTTGCCTCCTGTTACCATCCGGCCTAGACGCATAGTTCGGGACCCCCTACCCGAGATCCGCCAGTTTTGACACCGACATTGGTGCTTTCATTGAGAGTTCCTCTGTGTTGTTGCCGTTAGGCTTGATGGCTCCTACTATCATTGATAGCGATGCGGTCCAGGGTGAGACTTTTCTCCCCGGACAGATCTTCGTATTCGGCGGCTTTGCACTGCGAGCTAATTCGCTTGGCCATCTGGAGCAGATTGAAAGCTACGCCCCTGGCCATCAGGTCAGATTTGGAAGTTTTAACTACACGGCCGACATCCGCGGAGACTTGATCTTCGACAGATTCGAGCCACAACCGAGCGCGCCACACTGTCGCGATGGGTATGACCTAGCTCTGTCGCCGAACAGTACCCCAGAGGCCACACCCGCCTCAGCTCCAACCCTTAGCTCGAAGCCAACATCGCCAATTGAGGACGGGTGCTTAGACACCGCCTTAGGGGCTGCAGTCTCAACGGCGATCGAGCCAAACACCAGCATAATCCTTTGCGCAGCCCGTGACTGCAAGGTGCCAGACTCTTTTCCAAACTCCGAACCATCCGCGCCCCTGCCAATCGAATCCGATTAGGCGCCGATCACGGAATTCACGCCGCGGATATCTTTCAGCACTCGCCCTTTGGCAACATTCTGAATTCACTAAGGTCTCTCTCTTTGTCAGGAGAGCCCTGGCCGGATTATGGCCAACGGGATTGGGATGCGGACGACAAAGAAATTCGACGCCCACCCACCACCCACTTCGTAGCCACTGGTGATGATTTAACCGACATGCTCGACTTCGACTCCAAAGACATCGACGGCATGGACTACGATGTAGGAGACGAACATGAATCAGCACCTATAGGGCACTGGAAAGCCACCTCGTCATATGACATATACATGGTGGATACACCCAATGAAGGCAATGGCGGTGCGATAGCAGAGGATGACCCCTCCAAGAAGCAACCCAAGCACTCACGTCAGCGGCGCCGCTCTAAGTCCCGCCAAAGCAAAAGTGGTGATATCGGCACAGGAGATAATAACACTCCGAATAGTGCCGAAGACAACAACAATCCCCTCCAGCAAGATTTAGAGCAGGAGGATGAAGGAGCCAGCTCTCCTGAGAGAGCGGCAGACGGAGAGGAGGAGGATGATCACATGCCCCCCTCCGAAGACGAGGCAAGCCTCGGCGACGATGAATTCACCGTACCAGAGGATCCCCTCGAACAAGAGCGCTTCAAGCGCCGGCTTATGGCCACGGCAAATAGCCTGAAGAAAAAGCAGCAACAGCTTCAAGCTGATCAAGATCTGCTAGCTGACAAATGGACTGAAGTCCTCGCGGCCGAGGAATATAAACTCGAGCGCCCCTCCAAGAGTTACCCAAGGCACATGTTACTACCCCGACTAGAGGAAGAAGCGTATGATACGGCTAATCGGCCACCTCGTGGCCGCGATAGAGAGGCATTCCAACCAAAAGCTCAGCCTCCACCCCAATGCCATTCAAATAAAAAGGCATGGGGAGATACGCCAGACCTGCGAGACATATTAGAGGACAAGGCAAAGCATTCAAGATCGATCTACGGATCACGAGGGCGCACCACTCTGCGAGACGATAAACGTCACGCTGGATACAGTAAAAGCAAATCCGGCCGGGCCGAACACAGCAAGCAAGACCCATTCGAGCTGCGTCGCGATATAGCCCAATACAGAGGCGCCGCACACCCCTTATGCTTCACAGACGAAGTAATGGAACATCAATTCCCAGAAGGTTTCAAACCTGTAAATATTGAATCATACGATGGCACAACAGATCCCGCGGTATGGATTGAGGATTTCCTCCTCCACATCCACATGGCCCGCGGCGATGACTTACACGCCATCAAATACCTCCCACTAAAGCTCAAAGGACCAGCGCGGCATTGGCTTAACAGCTTGCCAGTGGACTCCATTAGGTGTTGGGAAGATTTGGAAGCCGCATTCCTCGACAACTTTCAGGGCACTTATTTGCGGCCACCAGACGCCGATGATTTAAGCCACATAATTCAGCATCTAGAAGAACCGGCCAGGCAATTCTGGACTCGGTTCCTTACAAAGAAATATCAAATCGTCGACTGTCCGGATGCGGAGGAATTAGCGGCTTTGAAGCACAACATCCGAGACGAGTGGCTAGCCCGGCACCTTGGTCAAGAAAAGCCGAAATCTATGGCAGCTCTCACGACGCTCATGACCCGCTTTTGTGCGGGAGAAGACAGCTGACTGGCTCGCAGTAATAACATATCAAAGAACCATGGCACCTCAGATACCAAGGACGGCAATAGCAGGTCACGTCGCAACAAGCATAAGCGCTGCATTAACAGCGAAAATACTAAGGATACGACAGTCAATGCCGGATTCAAAGGCTCTAAACCCGGTCAGCGGAAAAAGCCATTCAAACAAAGTATGCCGGGTCCATCCAGCTTGGACCGTATACTCGATCGCTCGTGTCAAATACACGGCACCCCAGAAAAGCCAGCCAATCACACCAACAGGGATTGTTGGGTGTTCAAGCAGACCGGCAAGTTAATTGCCGAAAACAAGGACAAGGGGCCGCATAGAGATGACGAGGAGGAGCCCCGGCAGCCGCACACTGGAGGACAGAAGAGGTTTCCCCCGCAAGTGTGGACGGTGAACATGATACACGCAACCCACATCCCCAAGAGGGAGCAGAAGCGTGTGCTCAGGGACATATACGCGTTGGAGCCAGTCGCCCCAAAGTTCAACCCTTGGTCCTCCTGTCCAATCACCTTCGATCGCAGGGACCACCCCACTAGTATCCGTCATGGCGGATTTGCCGCACTGGTCCTAGACCCAATCATCGACGGATTTCACCTCACTCGAGTCCTTATGGACGGCGGCAGCAGCCTGAACCTGCTTCATCAGGACACAGTGCACAAAATGGCTATAGACCCCTCAAGGATCAAACCCACAAAAACGACCTTTAAGGGCGTCATTCCAGGCGTAGAGGCCCATTGCACAGGCTCAATTACACTGGAAGTGGTCTTCGGATCCCCGGATAACTTCCGAAGCGAAGAGTTAATCTTCGATATAGTCCCGTTTCGCAGTGGTTATCACGCGCTGCTCGGGAGAACCGCATTTGCTAGATTCCATGCGGTACCACATTATGCATACCTCAAGCTCAAGATGCCAGGACCTCGCGGAGTTATTACAGTCAATGGAAACACAGATCGCTCTCTCCGAACAGAGGAGCACACCGCGGCCCTCGCAGCAGAAGCGCAAAGCAGCCTCTCAAGGCAATCAACCAGTTCGGCGTTTCAAAGCCCGGACACCTTCAAGCGCGCTCGGGGCAATCGGCAAATAGACCGCCTGGCGCGATCTGAGCTCGCGTAGCAATAAGGCGGCCACCCCAATCCCAGCCCAACGGAGATATTCGTGCCGCGCGTACATAATTACGCATTAAAAATACCATGGGCACAGGTGGAGAGGGGGGCACAACTGCGGCACGCCCCAAAACGCGGCCTAAACCGCACTAGGGGCTTCCCGTTTGGTTATTTTTCTTTTTTCTTTCAGGACCTTAATCTCTGGAAACACTGTGCGGTAGCACTATTGCCGAACACATGATGCAGCAACCAAGGAGGCACACAGCTACATTATACCACAGAATTCCCAGGTTGATTACAGTAACGAGCGAAATATTCGACATATCATTCCTCAGCTTGCCCTTGGAAGGGACATTGTCCTACTCTTTGCTTATCGCACTATCTGTATCACTCTGCTTTAACACAAATTTTCAATAAACAATGCATGACATTACGACTATTATTGCATTCTTGTTATATATATATATATATATATGTGTGTGTGTGTGTGTGTGTGTGTGTTCATTAATGACGCCTTGCAACCATACACTCTGGTACGGCCAATACCCTGGGGCTTACATACCCCACAATGCGGTGTGAAAAGTCCGAACACTTTCACAAGTGCGGCACCCCAAACTTATAGCATTATATGCATCAGCTCCGAATCATGTCTTTGGTCAAATGTTGGGTTTGCCCGGCTCCCATGTTTTGGTACCTTACGTTCCGCTCTATCGGCTAAGGTAGCGCTAGGAGAACTACTTCGATTGTGCCCCGGTTCTGCCGGGCTGAGCACCTCAGTAGAGAAAGCTAAAACTGACTGTCATGATAAGGCGAGAGACTGGTCACTGTTCGGCAAGGTTTTGCGAGTCCCTAAAGACTTATGCCGCTTAGGGTGAGGGGCCGGCCCTGTCCGGCTTACAAGCGTGTATCGCGCCCCGAATTCGGCCTTCCGAATACCAGGGGTTTCACCTAAATTTAAAATTATAGAATTCTATGGCTAAGTGAGAGTGATAAAGCATTATTAGTCTGATTGCCTTGTTTGTTGTGCTGAGCATCTCCCTCGAAGGACCCAAACATGGGAACAAGAGTGATCAGGTTTATCCCGAACACCCCAACACTCGTGGCATGGGGGCAGAAGCCGAGGACTAGCCATCTCTCAGATTGGATAAACAGCCAAACAGAAGGTAATATTTTAAATTCCAACAAGCGTTGCATAGCGCACATGAAACAAGTTTTCATACATACAGGATAAAACGAGCAAGTCTCATTCAAATATTACATCTTTCAAACACTCTTCCGCGATGAGACGGGCGCCCGGCAAAACACCCTCGTAGTACATCTCGGGGTGGCGGTGCTCCTTGCCCTCTGGCGGCCCCTCCCTGATCAGCTTCACGGCGTCTAGCTTGACCCACTGCAATTTCACACAGGCGAAAGCCCGATGTTCACCTTCAATGCAGACATATCGCTTGACAACCTCCAGCCGTGGGCAGGCATCCACGAGCCGCCTCACCGGGCCGAAGAAGCTGTTCGGAAGGGCGTCGCCAGGCCACAACCGGACTAAAAAGCTCTTCATGGCCTGATCGGCCGCCTTATGTAGCTCGACCATCTGCTTCAGCTGGTCGCTCATTGGCACCGGATGTTCGGCCTCAGCATACTGAGACCAGAACAGCTTCTCCGTCGAGCTTCCGTCCTCGGCCTGGTAAAATTGTGCGGCATCGGACACACTGCGGGGCAAATCTATGAATGCTCCTGAAGAGCTTTGGATCCGGGTAAGTAATCGGTAATTTACTTTTACATGCTTGCTTTGCATATAGAAAGCCTTACCCGCCGCTATCTTCTTCATCGCGTCGATCTCTTGGAGGGCCTTTTGGGCCTCGGCCTTGGCACTTTTTACACTATCGAGGGTCGCGGCAAGCTCAGACTCCCGCGTCTTGGAGTCAAACTCCAACGCCTCGTGCTTCGCCCCAAGAGCCTAGAGCTCTTGCTGCACCTCGCCCACCCGAGCCTCGTGCTTCTCTCACTCGGTGCGCTCCTTGGCCGCTGTATCTTCGGCCTTGGTCAGTGCTTGCTTCAGGGTCGCCACCTCGGTCGTGGCCCCTGGCAAACATACAATGATCCTGTTATTTTGCAATCACGTCCTGTTTTATATATACATATCTATAGACGGGGTGTTACTTACCCTTGTTCTCCTCGAGCTGCCTCTTGGCAAGGCCGAGCTCTTTCTTGGACCCCTCGAGGTCCTGCTTCAATACGGCGACCTCCGCAGTTAGTGCGGCAGACGCCAGCAGCGAAGCCTGCATATGCATATTGACATACTTATATTAGACTCCTGCGATATTATTTGATCCTCTGTTCGGCTTTTCTTTGTGAACACCGAACAAAGCATCAGGGGCTATTGTCTATGCGGTAATATTTCTACTACATTTTAAAACACTTACCTCAAAGCCTGTTAGAAGGCTGGCACAGGCTTCAGTCAATCCGCTCTTGGCGGACTGAACCTTCTGGATCACCGCACTCATGATAGTGCGGTGCTCTTCGTCGATGGAAGCGCTGCGAAGCGCTTCCAGCAGATTGTCCGATGCCTCTGGATGGACAGAGGTCACCGGCACAGGCTTCTTGCCCCTCTTAGAAGGAGACCGCCTGCCCGAGCCCGGAACCACTGGAGGGTCCGGCACGGTGTTCGGCTGAGGGCCGAACTCAGAGCTCTCGGGGGCCCCATCCCAACGGCTCCCACAGTACGGAAGGTCGCCTTGAGGCGCCTCCAGGACTGTCTCCCCTCGATCTGGTGCCTCTTGAGACAACACCTCGGTGTCGTCGGCAGGATGAGGGGAGGTGGCGGTCGGGACTGGATCGCTATCCATGTCCGACAAGCCCAAGGAGCCGTCCGATGATACATCAATACTGGCTCGTGGCGGCCTGCATAATTGCGTTCGGCGTTAGGGAAAGCAGTGCGACAAAGGAATCCTAGGAGTTACCCTGGTATCCGAATACTTACAATCTCCCCGGGGGCTTGACCCTGGGCAACCACTCGCCTTCGCCTTCATCGGCGACGGTGGAACTGTCCGGAAGGAGAGTCCTTCCCTTCCTGGACCCTCTGTCCTCCCCGGTTGGGGCGACCTTCCTTTTCTTGTCTCCCCCAGTCGGTGGGGGAGCATCTTCTTCTTCCTCTTCCTCGTTTTCAGGTGAAGAGTGCGCCGCAGAGTCATCAGACGGTGAGTCCGACGAGGCCTGGTGTCGGGAACTCTTTCGGGTTCCCTTGGCCTTCTTGTTCTTCTCCGGCACCTCATAAGGGGCCAGAGTCAACATCTTCGCCAGAAGAGCGTCTGCGGGGCCTTGTGGCAAAGGAGCCGGACAGTCGATCTGTCCGGCCATCTTCTGCCAGTCATGTCAAAGGTACGGGAGTTTAGATCCCGCATAGAGTCAATCTATATAAAAAATAAGTATCCCGTGAAAGGTAAAGTAGCTTACCCGACTGGCTTGGCGCTTCGCAATGAATCCGCGATCCTCAGTAATAGGGGGAGGGACCTCGGCACTTTTGAACAGCACCCTCCAGGCGTCTTCACGAGTCGTGTCGAAGAGCCTGTTTAGAGTTCGGTGCTGCGCCGGATTGAACTCCCACAATGTGAACTCCTGTTGTTGGCACGGGAGTATCCGGCGGATGAGCATAACCTGGACTATGTTGACAAGCTTGAGCTTCTTGTCCACCATGTTTTGAATACATGTTTGGAGTCCGGTCAACTCTTTCGAACTACCCCAGGACAGACCCTTCTCTTTCCAGGAGGTGAGCCGCATGGGGATGCCGGATCGGAACTCGGGGGCCGCTACCCATGCGGGGTCGCGCGGCTCGGTGATATAGAACCACCCCGATTGCCACCCCTTTATGGTTTCCACAAAGGAGCCCTCGAGCCATGTTATGTTGGGCATCTTGCCCACCATGGCGCCTCCGCACTCCGCCTGGCGGCCACCCACTACCTTCGGCTTGACATTGAAGGTCTTCAGCCATAAGCCGAAGTGGGGCTTGATGCGGAGGAAGGCCTCGCACACGACGATAAACGCCGACATGTTGAGGATGAAGTTCGGGGCTAGATCGTGGAAATCCAGGTCGTAATAAAACATGATCCCCCGGACAAAGGGATGGAGAGGGAATCCCAGTCCGTGGAGGAAATGGGTGAGGAAAACCACCCCCTCATGGGGCCTGGGGGTGGGGATGAGCTGCCCCTCATCTGGGAGCCGGTGCGCGATGTCGTCGGGCAGGTATCCGGCTCTCCTTAGTTTCTTGATGTCTCCCTCCGTGACGGAGGATACCATCCACCTGCCTCCCGCTCCGGACCTGATTGGAGAAGGTCGAGGTGGGAAGTGCGGACTTGGGCGCTAGAGCTCGAGTGTGCGAAAACGGATGGGTAAGGGAGGAAGAAGGCGTGGATAGAAAGGTGAATCCTTATCCCTTTATATGGGCGGACAAAACTAAGCGTCCCCACTTGCCTGGTAAAACTCGCTTATCCCCCAAGCGCCGCAATTGATGGGGCGGTTGGGTTACCCACGCCCGTATTGATGAGAATCCCGTAATAAGGGGACACGATCTCTGCTTTGACAAGACGTGTCGAAAGACTGCCTCGCGTTATGTGCAGGCCTGGTTAAAAGAAACAGTTCGAATAATCATCGGGCCGTGACATAACGTCATGCTGCCAAAACAAGCCAGCAAATTAGATCTGCGAAAATATTATTCTCTCTATGGTGGAATGTGGAACTTATTTTGCAGGGTCGGACACTATCCTCGTATTCAAATTCTTCTGCGGTGTATTCGGAGAAGGAACCCGCCTTGCAATGCCGAAGACAATACTGCGCGCCAGACTCATCGTCATTGAAGCCTGGTTCAGGGGCTACTGAGGGAGTCCTGGATTAGGGGGTCTCCGGACAGCCAGATTATCTCCATTGGCTGGACTGTTAGAGTATGAAGATGCAAGATTGAAGACTTCGTCTCGTGTCCGGATGGGATTATAATTGGCGTGGAAGGCAAGCTAGGCAATACGGATATGGATATCTCCTCCTTTGTAACCGACCTTGTGTAACCCTAACCCTCTCTGGTGTCTATATAATCCGAAGGGTTTTAGTCTGTAGGACAACAACAACCATAACATACAATCATACCATAGGCTAGCTTCTAGGGTTTAGCCTCTCTGATCTCGTGGTAGATCTACTCTTGTACTACCCATATCATCAATATTAATCAAGCAGGATGTAGGGTTTTACCTCCATCAAGAGGGCCCGAACCTGGGTAAAACATCGTGTCCCCTGCCTCCTGTTACCATCCGGCCTAGACGCACAGTTCGGGACCCCCTACCCGAGATCCGCCAGTTTTGACACCGGTAATTCACGTTCGACCTTTCGGTCTCCAGTGTTCCAAGGCCATGTCTGTGTTGGGTTCTATGGTTGGGTGCGTCGACTGCAAATTAAAAAAAATTCTGCACGCAGAACAACCAAGGACATGCTACGGGAGATGGATCACAGATCGTTACCACTAGACGCGCACTGTCGTGTAGTGGAAGAACAGTTTGGGCAACGCGTCTCCTCCTCGTCCAATCTCCCTCGTGCAGCAGGTCGTCGGTTCCCACGTATAGGTTCGCCGGAGCGGCGCAAGTGCACCGCCTCTATCGATATCCGCGCGTGCGAGAGGAACATCATGCGGCGGACTGCTAGGTCCGATCACACAGTCTACGGTCGAGTGGAGGTGGCTATTTGCAACACATGCGAACCCTAGTGACCGCGCCAAAGCGATCAATCTCATGAGTGTGCCGCACCTCCACTTTATATAGGTGTCCATCGCGGGCTCAATACTTGGGCCTCGCACAGACCCTAAAGCCCAAAATCTGTTCGGCCTGGATCCGAGTCCGAGTAGGATCACTTCTAACTCGTGGAGTCAGACCAGGCCTCATAGGTTCCTTCCCTTAAGCGCGCGACCCCTTAGGTTCTCGTTCACTTGGTCACGAGTCATATCACATCCGACTCAGCTGGTCGGTAGCGGCCTCTAGCAAAGCGTGCCGACTCCAAGTGTCCGATGAAGCTGGTTAGGCGAACCCGTACATCATACTTCCATTCCTTTTGCCACACGATATGTGTTGTCGGGCTCAAGGCGAGTCTGTCATCCTTCTGGTAGCCCGACCTCTTTCTCATTCCAGTGATGTCGACCACAAACCGGATTATCTCATAATCCTAATCGCATGGCCATGCTTATCTTGGTCAGATCACACGAGGGGCCCAGAGTATATCTCTCCTGATCGGAAGGGCAAATCCCATCTTGCTCGACCATGTATCGCAGCATGGGTCTGGACAAGCCCGAAACCTACCTTTGTAACTACCTAGTCACGGAGTAGCGTTTGGTTGTCCCAAAGCAAGTCCGTCACCATCCCGAGTACATGCGCCAGCTCAAGTCTTAGGACATATAACTCACATATGACATATCGCTGCGTCTCGTAGTTGGGTCTGTCCGACTCGGACCTTATCTCAAATCGGATCCGACTACGTCGAATCCGACCAAATACTTCCGAGTCCATATTACCCGGTTAGCATCTAATGCTCCATGGCTAGTGAGACCAAGCCATCGACCGTGTCATATGCTACTCTAGTCGGATGCGCGTCCACACAACCCTTTCGACTAGGGAACTTTTAGGATGTTCATCATACAATGCATAGTCCCACAAACAAGTCACGTACTCTGATACACATCATTGATAATGTCCAAGGACTATCTTTATTCATAAACACATAGGAAATATCATCATACATGATTGCCTCTAGGGCATATCTCCAACAGTCTCCCACTTGCACTAGAGTCAATCAAATAGACATCAAATGCCCATAGCTCTAACGTGCCCCTCATGCTTGGATTGTGGAAGCGGCTTAGTCAATGGATCTGCAACATTTGCATCCGTGTGAATTTTGCATAACCCAACATCACCATTCTTTATGATCTTCCGTATCAGGTGATATTTCCGATCTATGTGTCTGGTCTTGTGGTGATCCCTTAGCTCCCTGGCTTGTGTGATGGCACCAGAATTATCACAATAAAGGTCCAACAGTTTTACCGAGGCTGGGAAAATACCAAGATCATCCAGAAAGTTCTGGATCCAAACACCTTCCTTTGTAGCTTCACAAGCCGCAATGTATTCGACTTCTGTTTTAGAATCGGCCACCGTATCTTGCTTGGAACTCATCTAGCTCACTGCTCCTCCATTCATGACATACACAAATCCGAACTATGATCGACAATCATCTCTGTCGGTTTGGAAACTAGCATCGGCGTAACCCCTTACGACGAGCTTTTCCTCACCTCCATAAACTAGGAACATCTCTTTGGTCCTTTTCAGGTACTTCAAAATAGTCTTTACCGCTGCCCAGTGACTCTCACCTGGGTTGGCCTAGTATCTACTTGTCAGGCTTATTGCAAAAGCAACATCAGGTCGTGTACATATCATGGCATACATGATGGATCCAATTGCCGAGGCATACGAAATCTGACTCATCCTGCTTTGCTCATCAGATGTCGAAGGACTCTGAGTCTCGCTTAGCCTTATACCATGTGAGACAGGCAAGAACCCTTTCTTGGCCTCACTCATGTTGAACCGCTTCAACACTTTATCTATGTACGTGCTTTGGCTCAAGCCGAGCAGCCTCCTCGATCTATCTCTATAAATCTTGATGCCTAAAATGTAAACTGCCTCACCAAGGTCCTTCATTGAAAACTTGCCATATAATGATTCCTTGACTGAGTTGAGCATCGAAACATCATTTCTGATCAGTAGTATGTCATCCACATACAAGATCAAAAATCACAATCGAGCTCCCACTTAACTGCTTGTATAAACAAGCGTCCTCATCACTTTTGATAAAACCGAGACCAGTGGCGACCTCATCAAAATGAATGTTCCAACTCCGAGAAGCTTGCCTCAACCCATAAATGGATCTCTTGAGCCTGCATACTTTACTAGTGCTAGTCGGATCGACAAAACCCTCAAGATGTATCATATACACGTCCTCGGTTAAATTTCCGTGAAGGAAAGCCGTTTTGACATCCATCTACCATATCTCATAATCGAAATATGCAGCTATAGCTAGTACGATCCTCACCGACTTCATCTTCGCTACTGGTGAGTAAGTCTCGTCGTAGTCAATTCCTTGAACTTGTCCATATCCTTTAGCGACAATCCAAGCTTTGTGGATCTGAACATTTCCATCCACATCGGCTTTCTTCTTAAAGACCCATTTGCAGCCAATGGCCTTTACACCAGGCGGCGGATTTACCAAGTCCCAGACTTGATTTTCATCCATGGAATTTAACTCGGATCTCATGGCCTCCAGCCATGCCTCAGAATCCGGGCTCATCATCGCTTCCGCATACGTGGCTGGCTTGTCACTTTCTAGCAACAATACATCTTGCACTCTGTGCAATATTTCCGACCTCTGTGGTTCTTGTGCCGCTTCCACTACGGGTTCCCTGACTGACTCCGGTTGATCTCATCACTCGTCGAGCCGTCCCCGAGTGGTACTCGAATTTCTTCGAGTCGGACTGTCCTCCCACTGGCCTCCCGACTGAGAAACTCTTTCTCTAGGAAAACCATGTTCCGAGCAACAAACACTTTGTTCTCTTCCCGGTTGTAGAAGCTATATCCCAAGGTTTCCCTCGGATATCCCATGAATATGCATTTATCCGACTTGGGTGTAAGCTTGTCTGACATAAGTCGCTTGACAAATGCTTCACAACCCCAAATCTTTAGAAGAGACAAACTGGGACTCTTCCCGGTCCACATCTCATGTGGTGTCTTATCTACGGATATTGATGGTACCCTGTTAAGTGTGAAAGCTGCAGTTTCTAGAGTGTATCCCCAGAATGGCAAGCGTAAATCCGATTTGCTCATCATTGACCGGACCATGTCCAACAAGGTCCTATTCCTCCATTCTGACACGCTGTTTCTCTGTGGCATACCCGGGGTGTGAGCTGAGGTACTATACCTCGGCTTTTCAGATGATCATCAAACTCCTGGCTCATGTACTCACCTCCACGATCTGATCGTAGAAGTTTTATAGTCTTGCCGAGCTGATTCTCAACCTTGTTTTGAAACTCTTTGAACTTTTCAAAAGTTTCCGACTTGTGCCTCATCAAATAGATATATCCATATCTACTCAAGTCGTCCGTAAAAGTCACAAAGTACTGATAGCCACCTCTAGCAGTTGTGCTCATTGGACCACACACATCACTATGTATAAGTTCCAATAGCTCAGACGCACTGTCGCAATTCTTTGTGAACGTAGACTTAGTCATTTTGCCCAGTAAGCATGATTCGCATGTCTCGAACGACTCAAAGTCGGACGAATTTAGGAGCCCATTATCATGGAGGTTCTTCATGCGTTTCAGACTAATGTGTCCATGCCGGCAATGCCAGAAGTATGTTGGATTTATCTCATTAGGCTTATGCCTCTTGACATTCACGTTATAGACCGGTTCTTGTTCTAGATTCAATATAAATAGCCCATCAACAATGGGTGCATAGCCGTGGAACATACTTTTCAAATAAAACGAATAACCATTGTTCTTTAAATAGAACTCATAACCCTGACTCATTAAGCATGAGGCAGAAATAATGTTCTGACTAAGTGCAGGAATGTAATAACAATTATCCAATTCCAAAATAAATCCAGAAGGAAGCTGGAGCTGCATTGTGCCGACCTCCAACGCAATAACTCTTGCTTTGTTGCCGACCCTGATGTCAATCTCCCCTTGTGCCACACGCCTAGTTCTTACCAGCCCCTGCATCGAGTTGCAAATATGAACAACCGATCCGGTATCAAATATCCAAGAGCTGCTAGGTATGTCAGCAAGGTAAATGTCTATAACATATGCAACAAGTTTACCTTTGCCTAAAGAAGCATTTCCGGCCTTATTGACATGCTCTGCAAGCCACTTGCTACAGTTCCTTTTCCAGTGACCGGTCTCCTTGCAATGATAGCAAATGGTCTTCGAGTCTGGTCCAGACTTCGGCGCAGCGGTGGAGGTTACCGTCTCCGTGCGCTTTGCCTTAGCCTTTTTCTTGGACCAACTCTTCTTGAACTTAGCCGATTTCTGCACCATCAACACTTGATGCGTGCCTTTCTTAATATCCTACTCTTCCACTTTGAGCATCCCATGTAATTCAGTGAGCTTCTTATCCATGTCATGCATATGATAGTTCAAGATGAACGTCCCATAGATGGGCGGAAGAGAACCCAGAACTGCATCAGTAGCCAGCTCATCCAAGAGCGGGATGCCCAAATGATCCAAAGCTTGCACATATTCAATCATCTTGATCACATGTGGGCCCAGTGGATCACCTTCCTTCAGCTTGCAATCCATCAAGTATCGCCAGACGTTGAACCTTTCGGTCCTAGCCTGTGTCCGAAACATGCTCTTGAGACTTTCGATCATATCATAAGCCTCAACATTTTTGAAATGTTGTTGCAAATCGGACTCCATACAAGCCAACATCAGACAACTAATCTCTGTTGATTCATTAACGAGTTTCTGGTAGGCATTCTTAGTTGTGGTATTAGCATTATCAGCAGGTTCCTCTAGAAGTGGATCCTCTAGAACATGTTCCTTTTTATCATGCTTGAGAACAATTCTCAGATTTCTATACCAGGTGGTAAAGTTTGTTCCATTCAGTTTATCCTTTTCCAGAATTGATTTCAATGCAAAGTTGGGTTGAGCAGGCGGTGCCATTGATCTACAACAAAGAATATGTAATCACTAAGCAATGTGTTTATGTAGAGTAATTCAGGCCTTAAAAATAAATACTCCCACTGAAGTTGGCATCCCTCTGCAAACTCTTAGTGATTCAGGATCCGACTAGCACATGCGACTAGTGAGCTTCAGCATCACTGCTAGACAACATGCCTATCCGGTAAGCAACTCCTTGCTAATCATATCTCTATACTACTCCTGCCGGTTGGGAAGGTATCTCATACCCCGGCCCCCAACCTTCTTTGCCACAAGGCCCAAAACCGTTTGCATTTCATACAATAAAGAGACAACCACAAGGCTCCTGTCGGTTGCCGATAATTTTCACAAAACATGATCATCTCATACAATAACGTATATCACATCATGTATTGACCATATCACATCACAACATGCCCTGCAAAAACAAGTTAGACGTCCTGTTTTACGTGGCTACTACGGGCTTCTAGCAAGAACCATTCTTACGTACGCATCAAAACCACAACGACGGTTTATCAAGTTTGTTGTTTTAACCTTCAACAAGGACTAGCCGCAGTCAAATTCGATACAACTAAAGTAGGAGAAACAGACACCCGCCAGCCACCTTTACGCAAAACTAGTTACATGTCTGGCGGTGGAACCGGTCTCATGAGCGTGGTCATGTAAGGTTGGTCCGGGCCGCTTCATCCAACAATACCGTCGAATCAAAATGAGACATTGGTGGTAATTAAGCAGTATGACGATCACCGCCCTCAACTCTTTGTGTTCTACTCGTGCATATCATCTACGCATAGACCTGGCTCGGATGCCACTATTGGGAAACGTAACATGGAATTTCAAAAAAATTCCTACTCTCATGCAAGATCTATCTAGAAGATGCATAAAAACGAGAGGGGGATAGTGTGTCTACATACCCTCATAGACCGAAAGCGGAAGCGTTTAACAACACGGTTGATGTAGTCGAACTGCTTCTAGCTCTGACCGATCAAGCTGTTGGGTTATGTAGCATGCAATTTCAAAAAAAATCCTATGATCACGCAAGATCTATCTAGGAGATGCATAACAACGAGAAGGGGAGAGTGTGTCCATGTACCCTCGTAGACCGAAAGCGGAAGCATTAGGTTAACGCGGTTGATGTAGTCAAACGTCTTCACGATCCAGCCGATCTAGTACTGAACGTATGACACCTCTGAGTTCAGCACACGTTCAGCTCGATGACGTCCCTCGAACTCTTGATCCAGTAGAGGGTAGAGGGAGAGTTCCATCAGCACGAAGGCCTGGCGACAATGATGGTGATGTGATCCGCGCAGGGCTTCGCCTAAGCACTACGACGCTATGACCGGAGGAGTAAACTATGGAGGGGGGCACCGCACATGGCTAAGAGAACAATTGATGTGCTATGGGGTGCCCGATGCCCCGGTATATAAAGGAGGGGGGGAGGATGCCGGCCACCAAGGGGGCGCGCCATGGGGGGAGTCCTACTAGGACTCCACTCCTAGTAGGATTCGCCCCCCCCCCTTTCCTTTCTCATCGGAGGGGAAAAAGAAGGAGAGGCAGAGGGAAAGGGGGGCGTCGGCCCCTCCCCTATCCAATTCAGACTCCCATGGGGGGGGGGGGCGCGGGCTCCCCTCTCTCTCCACTAAGGCCCATGCAGGCCCAATAATTCCCCCGGGGGTTCCGGTAACCCCTCGGTACTCTGAAATATACCCGAACCTTTCCGAAACCATTCCGGTGTCAGAATATCATCGTCCAATATATCAATCTTTACCTCTTGACCATTTCGAGACTCCTCGTAATGTGCGTGATCTCATCCGGGACTCCAAACAAACTTCGGTCACCAAAACACATAACTCATAATACAAATCGTCATCGAACATTAAGCATGCAGACCCTACGAGTTCGAGAACTATGTAGACATGACCGAGACACATCTCAGTTCAATAACCAATATCGGAACCTGGATGCTCATATTGGTTCCTACATATTATACAAAGATCTTTTATCGGTCAAACCGCAATAACAACATACGTTATTCCCTTTGTCATCAGTATGTTACTTGCCCGAGATTCGATCGTCGGTATCATCATACCTAGTTCAATCTCGTTACCGGCAAGTCTCTTTACTCATTCCGTAATGCATCATCCTGCAACTAACTCATTAGTCATATTGCTTGCAAGGCTTATAGTGATGTGCATTATCGAGAGGGCCCAGAGATACCTCTTCGATACTCGGAGTGACAAATCCTAATCTTGATCTATGCCAACCCAATAAACACCTTCGGAGACACCTGTAGAGCATCTTTATAATCACCCAGTTATGTTGTGACATTTGATAGCACATAAGTTGTTCCTCCGGTATTCAAGATTTGCATAATCTCATAGTCAGAGGAATATGTATAAGTCATGAAGAAAGCAATGGCAATAAAACTTAATGATCATTATGCTAAGCTAATGGATGGGTCTTGTCCATCACATCATTCTTCTAATGATGTGATCCCGTTCATCAGATGACAACACATGTCTATGGTCAGGAAACTTAACCATGTTTGATTAACGAGCTAGTCAAGTAGAGGCATACTAGGGACACTTTGTATTGTCTATGTATTCACACATGTATCAAGTTTCCGGTTAATACAATTCTAGCATGAATAATAAACATTTATCATGATATAAGGAAATATAAATAACAACTTTATTATTGCCTCTAGGGCATATTTCCTTCAGACTCCCACTTGCACTAGAGACAATAATCTCGATTACATAGTAATGATTCTAACACCCATGGAGTCTTGGTGGTGATCATGTTTTTCTCATGGAAGAGGCTTAGTCAACGGGTCTACAACATTTAGATCCGTATGTATTTTGCAAATCTCCATGTCTCCCTCCTTGACTTGATCGCGGACAGAGTTGAAGCGTCTCTTGATGTGTTTGGTTCTCTTGTGGAATCTGGATTCCTTCGCTAAGGCAATTGCTCAAGTATTGTCACAAAAGATTTTCATTGGACCCGATGCACTAGGTTTTACACCTAGATCGGATATGAACTCCTTCATCTAGACCCCTTCATTTGCTGCTTCTGAAGCAGCTATGTACTCCACTTCACACATAGATTCCGCCACGACGCTCTCCTTGGAACTGCACGAACTTACAGCTCCACCATTCAATATAAATACGTATCCGGTTTGTGACTTTTAGTCATCCGGATCAGTGTCAAAGCTTGCATCGACGTAACCATTTACGACAAGCTCTTTGTCACCTCCATAAACGAGAAACATATCCTTAGTCCTTTTTAGGTATTTTAGGATGTTTAAGAAAAAAACGCTGTCCAGTGATCCATTCCTGGATTACTTTGGTACCTCCATGCTAAACTTATAACAAGGCACACATCAGGTCTGGTACACAGCATTGCATACATGATAGAACCTATGGCTGAAGCATAGGAAATGACTTTCATTTTCTCTCTATCTTCTGCAGTGGTTGGGCATTGAGTCTGACTCAACACTTCACACCTTGTAACACAAGCAAGAACCCTTTCTTTGACTGGTCCATTTTGAACTTCTTCAAAACTTTATCAAGGTATGTCCTTTGTGAAAGTCCAATTAAGCATCTTGATCTATCCCTATAGATCTTGATGCCCAATATATAAGCAGCTTCACCGAGGTCTTTCATTGAAAAATTCTTATTCAAGTATCCTTTTATGCTATCTAGAAATTTTGTATTATTTCCAATCAGCAATATGTCATCCACATATAATATTAGAAATGCTACAGAGCTCCCACTTACTTTCTTGTAAATACATGCTTCAACAAAAGTCTGTATTAAACCATATGCTTTGATCACATTATCAAAACGTATATTCCAATTCCAAGATACTTGCACCAGTCGATAAATGGATCGCTGGAGCTTGCACACTTTGTTAGCACCTTTAGGATCGACAAAACCTTCTGGTTGCATCATATACAACTCTTCTTTAAGAAATCCATTAAGGAATGCGGTTTTGACATCCATTTGCAAAATTTCATAATCATAAAATGCGGCAATTGCAACATGATTCGGATAGACTTAAGCATCACTACGGGTTAGAAAGTCTCATCGTATAGTCAACTCCTTGAACTTGTCGAAAACCTTTCGCAACAAGTTGAGCTTTGTAGATAGTAACATTACCGTCAGCGTCAGTCTTCTTCTTGAAGATCCATTTATTCTCTATGGCTTGCCGATCATCGGGCAAGTCAACCAAATTCCACACTTTGTTCTCATACATGGACCCCATCTTAGATTTCATGGCCTCAAGCCATTTTGCGGAATCTGGGCTCATCATCGCTTCCTCATAGTTCGTAGGTTCGTCATTGTCTAGTAACATGACTTCCAGAACTGGGTTACCGTACCACTATGGTGTGGAACGTACTCTAGTTGACCTATGAGGTTCGGTAGTAACTTGATCTGAAGTTTCATGATCATCATCATTAACTTCCTCACTAATTGTAGTAGGCATCACTGGAACTGATTTCTGTGATGAACTACTTTACAATTCGGGATAAGGTACAATTACCCCATCAAGTTCTACTTTCCTCCCACTCACTTCTTTTGAGAGAAACTCCTTCTCTAGAAAGGATCCATTCTTAGCAACAAATATCTTGCCTTAGGATCTGTGATAGAAGGTGTACCCAATAGTTTCCTTTGGGTATCCTATGAAGACGCATTTCTCCGATTTGGGTTCGAGCTTATCAGGTTGAAGCGTTTTCACATAAGCATCGCAGCCCCAAACTTTAAGAAACAACAGCTTAGGTTTCTTGCCAAACCACAATTCATATGGTGTCGTCTCAATGGATTTAGACGGTTCCCTATTTAACGTGAATGCAGCCGTCTCTAAAGCATAACCCAAAAACGATAGTGGTAAATCGGTCAGAGACATCATAGATCGCACCATATCTAATAAAGTATGGTTAGGACGTTCGGACACACCATTACGCTGTGGTGTTCCACACTACAAAAAAAAGACACATCCATGACATTTTGGGCCAAACGAATTTTTTTTCTGTCATACATATGATACTTCTATGACGATAATTGTGACAAAACCCGGTATCATCATAGATGTGGTGGGCTCCTACTTCTATGACAAAAAATCATGACAGAAAATGGGCTTTTCGTCCTGGGCGGGCCGGAGACACAGCTGTATGACATTCTTTGGGCCGTCCATGACGGAAAAAACCGTGGTAGAAGTGAGGGGGGGGGGATTTCGAGGAGTTCCCGGTTATGGTGGGAGGTCGGGGGCCGAGCGATGCGCGTTTCTCTCGTACACGTATGCGCGTGTGTGCGAGGCATTGACTCTAACTGAACCCGAGCGAGGCGTTGGGCTCTAACTGAACCCGAGTGATTGCACTGCAGGCTAC